>NC_092092.1:39815444-39915444 GCF_045679555.1 Salvelinus alpinus
ACTCCAGTATCCCTGCACATTGTACTTTTGGTATTGGCACTGAGTAAGAGGATCCCCTAAATGAATGAAAAGGAAGTATGTTTATACCTTGGGCCACAGCCTTAATTACAATGAGGCACATTGTAAAAATGAGGCACAGGCCTCAAAATGAGGCACAGGCCAAGAGACAGTTCGAGACAGTTCCACAGTTCTACCCTGATACAATAGTTTATATCATTCTGACTTAATCTCATAAATTCTTTCACTCACACACTCTCAAAAAAGTTGCTGGAAAGATTGGTAGAGAGCTACAAATCAAATCAAATCAAATTGTATTTGTCACATGTGCCGAATACAACAGATGTAGACCTTACAGTGAAATGCTTACTTAACCAACGATGCAGTTTAAAGAAAATACCTAAAAAATAAAAAGTTTTAAAAAGTACGAGATAAGAAAAACAAATAATTAAAGAGCAGCAGTAAATAACAATATCGAGGCTATATTTGTGTCAATGTGCGGGGGCACCGGTGTCGAGGTATTTGAGATAATTATCTACATGCAGGTAGGGTTGTTAAAGTGGCTATGCATAGATAATAACAGAGAGTAGCAGCAGCGTAGTGGGGGGGGGGGGGGGGGGGGGGTGCAAATAGTCTGGGTAGCTATTTGACTAGATGTTCAGGAGTCTTATGGCTTGGGGGTAGAAGCTGTTTAGAAGCCTCTTGGACCTAGACTTGGCGCTCCGATATTACTTGCCGTGCGGTAGCAGAGAGAACAGTCTATGACTCATTGCCGATTTTCGGGGCCTTCCTCTGACACCGCCTGGTATAGAGGTCCTGGATGGCCCGGTGATGTACTGGGCCGTACGCACTACCCTCTGTAGTGCCTTGCGATCGGAGGCCGAGCAGTTGCCATACCAGGCAGTGATGCAACCCGTCAGGATGCTCTCGATGGTGCAGCTGTAAAATCTTTTGAGGATCTGAGGACCAATGACAACTATTTTCAGTCTCCTGAGGGGGAATAGGTTGTGTTGTGCCCTCTTCACGACTGTCTTAGTGTGCTTTGACCATGTTAGTTAGTTGTTGATATGGACGCCAAGGAACTTGATGCTCTCAACATGCTCCACTACAGCCCCGTCGATGAGAATGGGGGCGTGCTCGGTCCTCTTTTTCCTGTAGTCCACAATCATCTCCTTTGTCTTGATCACGTTGAGGGAGAGGTTGTTGTTCTTGCACCACATGGTCAGGTCTCTGACCTCCTCCCTATAGGCTGTCTCATCATTGTCGGTGATCAGGCCTACCACTGTTGTGTCATCAGCAAACTTAATGATTGTGTTGGAGTTGTGCCTGGCTGTACAGTTATGAGTGAACAGGGAGTACAGGAGGGGACTGAGCACGCACCCCTGAGGGGCCCCTGTGTTGAGGATCAGCGTGGTGGATGTGTTGTTACCTACCCTCCTGGGGGCGGACCGTCAGGAAGTCCAGGATCCAGTTTCAGAGGGAGCTGTTTAGTCCCATTGTCCTTATCTTTGTGATGAGCTTTGAGGGCACTATGGTGTTGAACGCTGAGCTGTAGTCAATGAATAGCATTCTCACATAGGTGTTCCTTTTGTCCAGGTGGGAAAGGGCAGTGTGGAGTGCAATAGAGATTGCATCATCTGTGGATCTGTTGGTGCGGTATGCAAATTGGAGTGTGTCTAGGGTTTCTGGGATAATGGTGTTGATGTGAGCCATGACCAGCCTTTCAAAGCATTTCATGGCTACAGACGTACTAAGTGCTACAGGTTGGTAGTCATTTATGCAGGTTACCTTAGTGTTCTTGGGCACAAGGACTATGGTGGTCTGATTGAAACATGTTGGTATTACAGACTCAGACAGGGAGAGGTTGAAAATGTCAGTGAAGACACTTGCCAGTTGGTCAGCGCGTGCTCGGAGTACACGTCCTGGTAATCCATCTGGACCTGCAGCCTTGTGAATGTTGACATGTTTAAAGGTCTTACTCACATCGGCTGCGGAGAGTGTGATCACACAGTCATCCGGAACAGTTGGTGCTCTCATGCATGTTTCAGTGTTACTTGCCTCGAAGCGAACATAGAAGTTATTTAGCTCGTCTGGTAGGCTCGTGTCAGTGGGCAGCTCTCGGCTGTGCTTCCCTTTGTAGTCTGTAATAGTTTGCAAGCCCTGCCACATCTGACGAGCTTCGGAGCCGGTGTAGTACGATTCGATCTTAGTCTGTGTTGACGCTTTGCCTG
Organism: Salvelinus alpinus; assembly: GCF_045679555.1. Lineage (NCBI taxonomy): Eukaryota > Metazoa > Chordata > Actinopteri > Salmoniformes > Salmonidae > Salvelinus > Salvelinus alpinus. Next base: position 39,817,673 of record NC_092092.1, read on the forward strand.
TTTGATGGTTCTTCGTCGGAGGGCATAGTGGGATTTCTTATAAGCTTCTGGGTTAGAGTCCCACTCCTTGAAAGTGGCAGCTCTACCCTTTAGCTCAGTGCAAATGTTGCCTGTAATCAATGGCTTTTGGTTGGGGTATGTACGTGCAGCCACTGTGGGGACGATGTTCTCGATGCAGTTATTGATAAAGCCAGTGACTGATGTGGTGTCATCGGAAGAATCCCGGAACATATTCCAGTCTGTGCTTGCCAAACAGTCCTGTAGTTTAGCATCTGCTTCATCTGACCACTTTTTTATAGACCGAGTCACTGGTGCTTCTTGCTTTAATTTTTGCTTGTAAGCAGGAATCAGGAGGACAGAGTTATGGTCAGATTTGCCAAATGGAGGGCGAGGGAGAGCTTTGTACGCTTCGCTGTGTGTGGAGTTAAGGTGGTCAGGAATTTTTTTCCCTCTGGTTGCACATTTAACATGTTGATAGAAATTCGGTAAAACTGATTTAAGTTGTTCTGCATAAAAGTCACCTTACACTAGGAACGCTGCCTCTGGATGAGCGTTTTCCTGTTTGCTTATGGCGGAATACAGCTCAGTTAGTGTGGTTTTAGTTCCAACCTCGCTCTGTGGTGGTATGTAGACAGCTACGAAAAATACAGATGAAAACTCTCTGGGTAAATAGTCACTGTGGGGACAGCATACAGAGACGGTCTGCCTGTAAACGTTATTACATTGTTCACCATAATGAAATATTCTGTATAAGTCCTGTTTTTCATGGTTTACTGTATGTAATGTTAGTAAAATATGAACATAGTGTATTATAATGTTCAACATTTTTACGTTAAAGATCTCTACATTGATAAGCAGATTGTAAGCCGACTTTTAGAATTAAGTCAGATGTGAAACAGTCTCCAATCTCACTGATATTGAACCTCAAAAGCCATTCGTATGATTCACTGTTTTGATGTTTTTACTGCCTACAGTACAAAACAGTGGTCAGACAAAGTGAAAGACTTAACATAGCACCCATTCATAAAGGAATCATTGTTCATTGTGGTAGCATAGGTGCTCAACTATTTCATTTATTTGTATTTTTAAACAGTAGTTGAAACCGTAAACACGTTCTCCAACACATAAACTCTACTCTTGCATAAACATCCTATTTCATGCTACCTAGACTAAGCCTTTACCTTGCAGTCACAGCAGCAGGTGACCAGGAATAATACCACTACTACCTGAGGACTTCTAGCCTGATCCCAGATCTGTTTGTGCTGTTAGTCACAATGACCATTCTAGTGGCCAAACAGATCTTGGACCAGGCTGGAATACTTTATCCTTCTCTGAGCAGAGCCAACAGATTGTTTTTGGTGAGGTTGGCATCTGCCATGAGAAGTTAAGTTATGTGCATGGTAATGAATTGCAGACTGTCAGCAGAATATACAGTGGTGTCCTTGTCAGGCCAAAGTCTCTCACGGACTCTTTCCGACTCCCGACTTTACCTCTGGTGACAGTGAGAGTTATGAATGAGAGGCACAGCCGAGGGGATCCTTCACCCCAAGAAACACAAACACACATGCACACAACCCACATACCTCCCCATATTCCTCATGTTCATTAACACACCCACACTGTCCTATATTATTGTTGGGCTTCCGGCTTCAGCTACCTGCCCTGCCCCAACCAAAACACCTCCCTCCTCACACACACATATGCAGGACATCCTTCTGCACTAATTATAACCCAACACAGCCCTGCCACCCAGATCTGGGTTAGACGACAGGAGACTCCCACTTAAGGACAAAACATATTTCTCTTTTTACCTCGCCAACCCACTCCTCCTCCTTCCCCTCTTCTTCCTCCCCCTCTTCTCATCCTCCTGTTGTCTCTGTAAGTTTCTGTAACTCTGTACAAACGTTTTCCCACCAGTGGAGAGGTATTGTTCTTCACAAGGTCACTCACAGTTAACTTTTTGGTAAGCCTCCAAAGCAACACATTTTTCTCTCAGAATTGCTACTTGTTTTGTTTAGATACAACGACTTGCTAGGGCTTCTCAGGAAAGTCTATGGTCTGTGGATACTTTGTAAATGCAATCTTAGTGGAACAACTCACATGACTAGTCAGACATAAGTCAATGCTGAAGGAGGCTAATGGCCTTTTGGTTTTTATGCATCCCCAAAAATATTTTTTGTAACCACATCAGGTCGGTCAGTTAAAAGTTATTTGTGTCACGCACAGGGGTGTGAAAACTGATGCACAACTAATAGCGAACAGCATCCTAAATCAATGGTACAGCCAGTGCTCTGATAAATCAGGCTTGATAAGTTATGTTGGATCAATAAACTGGGATTAGAGATGGCTGGTGGCTAGTCCTGTACAGGGACACTCACGGGAGAAACCTACTGGAGTTTTACGGTAGTGTACATGCGCAGAGAAGAAACCTACTGGAGTTTTACGGTAGTGTACATGCACAGAGAAGAAACCTACTGAAGTTTTACGGTAGCGTATATGCACAGAGGAGAAACCTACTGGAGTTTTACAGTAGTGTACATGCACAGAGGAGAAACCTACTGGAGTTTTACGGTAGTGTACATGCACAGAGGAGAAACCTACTGGAGTTTTACGGTAGTGTATATGAACAGAGGAGAAACCTACTGGAGTTTTACGGTAGTGTACATGCACAGAGAAGAAACCTACTGGAGATTTACAGTAGTGTACATGCACAGAGGAGAAACCTACTGGAGTTTTACGGTAGTGTATATGCACAGAGAATAAACCTATTGGAGTTTTACGGTAGTGTACATGCACAGAGAAGAAACCTATTGGAGTTTTACGGTAGTGTATACGCACAGAGGAGAAACTTACTGGAGTTTTACGGTAGTGTATATGCACAGAGGAAAAACCTACTGGAGTTTTACGGTAGTGTACATGCACAGAGAAGAAACCTACTGGAGATTTACAGTAGTGTACATGCACAGAGGAGAAACCTACTGGAGTTTTACGGTAGTGTATATGCACAGAGAATAAACCTATTGGAGTTTTACGGTAGTGTACATGCACAGAGAAGAAACCTATTGGAGTTTTACGGTAGTGTATACGCACAGAGGAGAAACTTACTGGAGTTTTACGGTAGTGTATATGCACAGAGGAAAAACCTACTGGAGTTTTACGGTAGTGTACATGCACAGAGAAGAAACCTATTGGAGTTTTACGGTAGTGTACATGCACAGAGAAGAAACCTACTGGAGTTTTACGGTAGTGTAAATGCACAGAGAAGAAACCTATTGGAGTTTTACGGTAGTGTATATGCACAGAGGAGAAACCTACTGGAGTTGTACGGTAGTGTATATGCACAGAGGAGAAACCTACTGGAGTTTTACGGTAGTGTACATGCACAGAGAAGAAACCTATTGGAGTTTTACAGTAGTGTATATGCACAGAGGAGAAACCTACTGGAGTTTTACGGTAGTGTACATGCACAGAGGAGAAACCTACTGGAGTTGTACGGTAGTGTACATGCACAGAGGAGAAACCTACTGGAGTTTTACGGTAGTGTATATGCACAGAGGAGAAACCTACTGGAGTTTTACGGTAGTGTACATTCACAGAGGAGAAACCTACTGGAGTTGTACGGTAGTGTATATGCACAGAGGAGAAACCTACTGGAGTTGTACGGTAGTGTACATGCACAGAGGAGAAGCCTACTGGAGTTTTACGGTAGTGTATATGCACAGAGGAGAAACCTACTGGAGTTTTACGGTAGTGTACATTCACAGAGGAGAAACCTACTGGAGTTGTACGGTAGTGTATATGCACAGAGGAGAAACCTACTGGAGTTTTACGGTAGTGTACATGCATAGAGGAGAAACCTACTGGAGTTTTACGGTATTGTACATGCACAGAGGAGAAACCTACTGGAGTTGTACGGTAGTGTACATGCACAGAGGAGAAACCTACTGGAGTTTTACGGTAGTGTACATGCACAGAGGAGAAACCTACTGGAGTTTTACGGTAGTGTACATGCACAGAGGAGAAACCTACTGGAGTTTTACGGTAGTGTACATGCACAGAGGAGAAACCTACTGGAGTTTTACAGTAGTACGTACGCACAGTAGGGACAATATGGCGTCAAAGTCCCCTGTTTTCTTCTTTTAAGCTAGAGTTACATATGAGAGATGTGCATTTCAAAATCTGGAAAATACCCTGGTAATTCTCTGTAAAAAAAATAAAAAATGGTGCATACCGGTACTTAATACTGTAGGTCCATTTGTTACCGTTAAATTGGGCCACCTGTCTCTTTAGGAGCTCTATCTTCAAAGACAGTAGTGACGAGACAAACTGCACTCATCCCATTTCAGATCCTATTGATTAGACCTCCCCCTTGCTCTCTTCCCTCACATATACAGTACACATACTCCTACACAAGGATACACAGAAACATACACAGCCATGCCTCATAAAGGTACCACTGCTAGTGACACGCCCTCTTTGCTGTGTGATAAAGTAGATTGAATGTTACAGTTGGTTAGTTTTATTTACGTGCATATGGGTGGAGTGCAGGGGAACAAGGACAGCGTGCATTCATGCAGACTTTTGGGACAGCATGCGGTATAGAATCAAATTGCTCTCATTGTCATAACAAAGTAAATGTGGCACTCAGGCATTAGGCTTCACTTCCAATTCCGTCATTCACTTTAAAAAGGCTTCTCAGCTCTAGATCCGTAACTCTCCAGGGACACTGTCTGTCTCGGCTATCAGGAGGCCTCAAGAAGTGTGGTTGAGGCTGCCATGTCAAGTAGCCTGGGAGCATGTCGCTTCCTTCTGTTTTAATTAAGCTGCCATGTTTAACAGAGGCCCACTCAGGAGGTAGGGCAGTTAGCTCCTATCCGTCTCTCATTAGCTTTGGGAGTTGGGGAAATTAATTTGGGGAGTTGGGGTAACAGTCAGTATGTGAGAGGCTAAATTCCGGCAAATGGGTTAACAGTACTACAGAGAGGGTGGAAAAGGTGACAGTGAGAATACCTGCATTGCGTGCTATTTGTTAAACTAATAGAACATTACTTTGACATACAGTATGTACAGTCTTTAGGGCATGGAAATTAATAAGCTGACAAGTCTTGTTGTGCTCAGTCTTGTTGTGCTGTACCTGGCAACCAAACAACCTTTAGGGGCTTTAGTGACAAAGGTCCTTTGTATGAGGTTCTGGATTTATACCTGGGTTGGCTCCCACCAATGTGGGGTCTGTGGAGCCATCTTGGCTCTCCGGCCTCAGTGGAGCAGAAACCAACATGGCCGTCAGTTTCTCAGAGGTACTCTATAATTTCATACAAGCATGTGCACACAAACATGTTCAAAGTAAATTCACACACTTTTGATCAAATCCAAACCCACATGTAAGCTGCATCCTAATGTTTTTATGCTCTCGTACAAAGACTGGCATGCATATACAGGAGCACACATACACACGCGTATCGACAGTACGCAAATTCACAGATGCACATTTACACATCCAGCCGCATTGCACAGTGGGAAATATGCATAGTGGTATGCAAAGTACAGAGGAAAGACGCTCAATACAAATGTGAATAGGGAGAGGGAGGAGGGTTGAGCCAAGGCCTCCCTTGGAGCACCTTGTTATTATTACCACCTAAATCACGCGGATCTCGGCGGTATAGATGCTAATCTGATTCAGCACTTAACACTATCAGCCCGTCATTATGTGACAAACGGATTGTTCATGGAACATGAACCCGGAGGGAGCATAGTGGGTCAGACACGGCGTGCAGGAGCATAGTGGGTCAGACACGGCGTGCACACACACACACACACACACACACACACACACACACACACACACACACACACACACACACACACACACACACACACACACACACACACACACACACACACACACACACACACACACACACACACACATATCCACAGTGCGGGATTGACATCTGACACTCTGGTATAATTTAGTAGTCTGAGTCTCTAGTCTATTAACACTGGGACAGTCTGGCCCCTGGTGCAGACTGGGCCGTGGTAGTTTTACAGCTGTACTTAAAGGGAAACTTTAGCGCTAGACAGTATTTGGGGTGTTTTTCTTGTTTTTTTCTTACAAAAAAAGATTGCAGTTTTAAAACTGCTGTAAAAGTGCAGTGACTACAGTGGACTGTGGTATTTTGGATGCAGTAATTGTAGAATAACTGCAGTGTGGGCCTCCCGAGTGTTGCAGCAGTCTGAGGTACTGCATAGCAGTGCTAGAGGCAACACTACAGACCCGGGTTCAATCCCGGGCTGTGTCACAACTGGCCGTGATTAGGAGTCCCATAGGGCAGCGCACAATTGGCCCAGCATCGTCCGGGTTTGGCCGGGTGGGCTTTACTTGGCTCATTGTGCTCTAGCGACTCCTTGTGGCAGGCCGGGCACCTGCAGGCTGACCTCAGTCATCAGTTGAACAGTGTTTCCTCTGACACATTGGTGCGGCTGGCTTCCGGGTTAAGCGGGCAGGCAGGTGTTAAGAAGTGTGGTTTGGCGGGTCATGTTTGGGAGGACACATGCCTCGAGGAAAATAATTGCAGGACCAGCAAGCTGCGGTGGCATCCTAGACCAGGAAGACCATGACTCAGAAAGAAACGAGTAAGCTGTTTAGCTAGCTCGCAAAATAAGCTCTCTTTTTACACAAGGCGGTGCTGTTTAGTACAGTACAATTTTGTTAAGCTGGCTATGTTTGCTATACCTAGTCTTAACATTATAGCTAACTAGCCTAGCTAACCTCAGTCCATCTCATCAGGAGCAAAACTGTTGAAATATTTAGATGATGATGATAAAGAGTAAAGGAAGGACTTTGGCTTTATGACTCATATTAGTCTTGGAGTAACTATACCTGTGTGTTGTAGCTAGCTAACATGTGACTGTCAGATGTCTCATATTATACATCATGCTTCTACAGTAGGAACACAGACACTACACAACGTTTTTTTTTTTTATCTTTCTCTCCCAGACAATACTAGTTGATGACGCTCAATAGATGTGAAGGGTCCCCTAACAACAGCCTCCACTGATATCAACGTGACTGCGAACACATCACTGCACCACCCAAACACACCATATGCAAGTATTTCCTTTTCTTTTTTGGAACTGTAGTATTTATCATAGGCGCTAGTAGTATATTTTTACTCTACTCTATGTCATACATTGCCATAACTGTTCCTGCATACTGCTGTGTAAACTCACCTTGGTCTCCAGAGCAAATACAAGTTGTTCTGAACAAAAGCCATGTCTACTTAGTTGCTATATTGACAGACTAATCTACTGTTTTATTGAAACATGTTTACTTGCCAACAAATTAAAGTTGAAATGATACACCAACCCCCTGTATCATTTGTTTTAGCAGTAAGATTGTAGCTAGTTTATCAAAATGCAAAGGCATGAATGTCACAATGAAATGATCCAAAGGTTCAAGTCGACACTTTATTGGTTTCTTATGCAGCTGGAATCATTTAGTCACTTGTCAGTACACTTATACAACATATTATACAAAACACCATTAGAACTAGCCATATCTATACCACAATGCAGTCGTGAGCATACTAGGTATTCTGTATTATACTACAACAACTCTGAATGTTCCAGGCAGTTTCCAGAATGCTCTTCAGCTGGTGCACCTCCTTCTTCTGTTGGATAATGGCAGCTGGTTTAGCGGGCTTTGGTGCTGTGGTGATTTTTTGGCAGAGATGTTAGGTTTAGGGAGCTGTGACTCTGGCTCCTTGTCGACAACCGTCTGGTCGTTTCTGCACTCCACAACCAGGTGGACAAGCCTCTCCCTGAATGAAGAGGTGGGTTCTAGGCTTGTACACTTTCTTCACCCACCCTCACTGTTTTGACCTCTTGCAGAAGATTTGTTTGTACTGCGAGTCTCCTGAAAAGACAAAGACTGATCATCTGTAAACAAAGAAGGGTCCTGTGTACTGGTGTGTGTTTTGTTACACTCAGAGACAATTTGGGTCATTGAGGTGGACTGTTAACAAAGACGTGAAAAGTTCGAGAAGGCTTGACTTGTAGACTTCTAGTCGTGTATTGTTGTGTATGAGCACCTACAGTTGTGTTGTTGAGTAGACAAGCACTACCAACCACAGAGTGAATAGGCTAGAAGAGTATACTAACAGCCCCTATTCCCCATGCCAAAGAACTGACTGCAAGGATCACTTGGCTTGTAGACAGTTTAATGTATTTGTGAATCTGTTTTCTCAAAAGGGTATTGTGCTTTTATAAATACCATTGGCTGTCCTGGTTTGTTTCAGAGTCAGATGATGTTGAGCTTGAGCTTGTTCCCGGGCTGAAAGCTTTCCTCCAAATAGTGCAGGCTCTGTACTACCAAAGCTGGTGTCAAGGTCCTTGTTATCAGCCGCGAGATTAGTCTGTAGGACACACAGTAGTCCGTGATTGGCCAAATTTGACTGCTTCGTCACCATTAATACGCACTCAACAAGGTACTACATCCACCCAGCCTCCTCATGTCAATAGATCATGCATACTATTCTTCACACACACACAATACTCATACCTGACAGACACCAGTCAGCCACCCATACATAACAGCTCATTTTCTCCAATTTAGACTTCAACTAAGCCTCCACAATACAGCGAAAACGACAGTACAAGTTGAAGCATAACGTTACTTGTAAACACACCAACTATGATAACAAGACACAGACCATATGTATGCCTAGCTCCAGTATATTTATTTGCTCATCATGGAGTTATGGAAATATTTAGCAAAGGTGACTTGCAGTAGTTCCTGGTGCTGAGCCTGATGTTGATGCCGTGGCAGATGTTGATGGGATCGGACTCTAAATAGAGCACATAGTCACGTTAGCCTCTGTGGTAGTTGGTTAGCTAGCTAGCTAGTGTTTAGATACAGTCCGGTAGGCTGTAGATAACAAAACCTAATGAAGCTAACATTAGCTTGCAAAGTTGCAAATCAAATCACATAGCAGCTGGCTAATTACAATGATTTGCTTTCGAATGTCTAGACAGCGTATTATGAAAGCTAGCTAGCTAGATTTTGATTTAGATAAACAAAATGTAGTTCTCTACCTAGTTAGTTACCTCAGCTTGATTTATTTTCTGCTGTGCTGATGTTGGCTGATTGGATGCCTTCCTCTTGGAAGTGAAGTGGAAAATGTAAAATGCATCACTTTAACATTCGATGACCTGGCAACCAGTTTCAAAATCCTCTGTCTGGAAGTGCTGGCTACAAACACAGACATTTTGATATTTCTCCACGTCAACTGATGCGGTACTACGTCCTGAAATCGCTATGAATTCTGTCCCGTGGAAATGTAGATGGCCCGTTTCTAAAGGTGAGGTGCAGAAACACGCGTATTTGCGTGTGGTGAGAAAATTCTGGATTTTTATGGCACATACACTATCGTTCAAAAGTTTGGGGTCACTTTGAAATGTCCTTGTTTTTGAAATATTTTTATTTATTTAATTGTCCATTAAAATAACATAAAATACAGTGTAGACATTAATGTTGTAAATTACTATTGTAGCTGGAAACGGCAGATTTATTATGGAATGTCTACATAGGCGTACAGAGGCCCATTATCAGCAACAATCCCTCCTGTGTTCCAATGTCACGTTGTGTTAGCTAATCCAAGTTTATCATTTTAAAAGGCAAATTGATCATTAGAAAACCCTTTTGCAATTATGTTAGTAGAGCTGAAAACTTTTTCTGATTAAAGAAGCAATAAAACTGTCCTTCTTTAGACTAGTTGAGTATCTGGAGCATCAGCAGCAGACTGACGAGTGTCAGAAGAAAGTCTTTGTTTCTGGACATTTTGAGCCTGTAATCGAACCCACAAATGCTGATGCTCCAGATACTCAACTAGTCTCAAGAAGGCCAGTTTTATTGCTTCTTTAAATCAGAACAACAGTTTTCAGCTGTGCTAAGATAATTGCAAAAGGGTTTTCTAATGATCAATTAGCCTTTTAAAATGATAAACTTGGATTAGCTAACGTGCCATTAGAACACAGGAGAGATGGTTGCTGATAATGGGCCTCTGTACGCCTATGTAGATATTCCATAAAAAATCTGCCATTTCCAGCTACAATGGTCATTTACAACATTAACAATGTCTACACTGTATTTCTGATCAATTTTATGTTATTATTAATGGACAAAAAACAAGTGCTTTTCTTTCAAAAACAAGGACATTTCTAAGTGACTCCAAACTTTTGAACAGTAGTGTACGATAAGTTAATAACATATTAATGGGCATATGTCGTGAAATCGAGCAGCGGTGACATTTCCCTCAAAAATAATTCTCTGTAGCACAGATCGCCCACTGTAGAGGGATCCCTGCACACCTACCAGCCTCCTCGCTAGGCAGTCGGAGTAGGACGTCTGGCCCATCTGAGATTTGCTATGCACACTGAGCATTAGATGAAGATTGGGGGTGGGTCCGGGGGCGTTTGGTAAGGGTGTGTGTGGTGGGGATGATCTATCTTTACTGCTCCCCACGATAGAGTGATGTAGCAGAAAAAGGAACAGTCCCATACCACAGCAGAATGTGCTCATGTGCACCTTATTTACAAACATGAATTTACGAACACAAGCAGACATGTTGATACATGTATGTTAGATGCAAAACATACCGTATACTTAGTACTCACATTTGCTGTAAACACACACACAGACACAGACACAGACACAGACACAGACACAGACACAGACAGACACACAGGGAGGTCCAGCGTGATTTGACAGCACAGCAGCTGGCACCGGATGTATGCCCAAGCCCTTGAGCCTTGACCACTGCCAAGTTGGTTCATGACAACAACAACTCTGATCTCTAGATCTCACTCCAGACCAGTGTTCGATTTCTCAAGAACACACACGCGTCCCGCTACTGCCCTACAGTAGCTGGCCCCCTATTCCTCCCTGTTTCTGAATCATGGAAACTAATTCATTGGACATGAACTGTAGGGATAGAGTAAGTATATAAAAAGTATATACAGTAGCAATTCAATCATGTATGGAGCGATAACATTGAATATACTCACCACATATTAGATTATCCACATGATTCGAACCTTAGTAGGAATCTGTTTATATCTCAGGTATGAGTTATGGAGCAATACAACACATTTATTCAACTGCCTATGTAGCAACTTATGTAAATGATGGACTTTTATTAATGACCAGACAATGTAGACTCTTTCATTTGATTGGAGTCATTAAATTACAGAGCAAAGTGGGATTGGGAGTTGTCTGTGCACGAGCAAGGTTTTTGGTGTAGCCTACAAATAGTCTTCATTGGAACTGAGTGTAGAAGACAGATGAGTTAGGCAGTTCATGCATGTAAATTAATCCAAATGAGCAATCAAATAGCTTTACCCTAGCAAGTCAAACAAGGTTGACAGAGACGAATGGGCAAGAACCACATACGATCAGTGGTGGAAAAAGTACCCAATTGTCATACTTGAGTAAATGTATACAGTCGTGGCCTAAAGTTTTGAGAATGACACAAATATTAATTTTCACAAAGTCTGCTGCTTCAGTGTCTTTAGATATTTTTGTCAGATGTTACTATGGAATACTGAAGTATAATTACAAGCATTTCATAAGTGTCAAAGGCTTTTATTGACAATTACATGAAGTTGATGCAAAGAGTCAATATTTGCAGTGTTGACCCTTCTTTTTCAAGACCTCTGCAATTCTCCCTGGCATGCTGTCAATTAACCTCTGGGCAACATCCTGATTGATGGCAGCCCATTCTTGCATAATCAATGCTTGGAGTTTGTCAGAATTTGTGGGTTTTTGTTTGTCCACCCGCCTCTTGAGGACTGACCACAAGTTCTCAATGGGATTAGGGTCTGGGGAGTTTCCTGGCCATGGACCCAAAATATCGATGTTTTGTTCCCCGAGCCACTTAGTTATCACTTTTGCCTTATGGCAAGGTGCTCCATCATGCTGGAAAAGGCATTGTTCGTCACCAAACTGTTCCTGGATAGTTGGGAGAAGTTGCTCTCGGAGGGTGTGTTGGTACCATTCTTTATTCATGGCTGTGTTCTTAGGCAAAATTGTGAGTGAGCCCACTCCCTTGGCTGAAAAGCAACCCCACACATGAATGGTCTCAGGATGCTTTACTGTTGGCATGACACAGGACTGATGGTAGCGCTCACCATGTCTTCTCCAGACAAGCTTTTTTCCGGATGCCCCAAACAATCGGAAATGGGATTCATCAGAGAATATGACTTTACCCCAGTCCTCAGCAGTCCAATCCCTGTACCTTTTGCAGAATATCAGTCTGTCCCTGATGTTTTTCCTGGAGAGAAGTGGCTTCTTTGCTGCCCTTCTTGACACCAGGCCATCCTCCAAAAGTCTTCGCCTCACTGTGTGTGCAGATGCACTCACACCTGCCTGTTGCCATTCCTGAAAAAGCTCTGTACTGGGGGTGCCACGATCCCGCAGCTGAATCAACTTTAGTAGACGGTCCTGGCTCTTGCTGGACTTTCTTGGGTGCCCTGAAGCCTTCTTCACAACAATTGAACCGCTCTCCTTGAAGTTCTTGATGATAAGATAAATGGTTGATTTAGGTGCAATCTTACTGGCAGCAATATCCTTGCGTGTGAAGCCCATTTTGTGCAAAGCAATGATGACGGCACGTGTTTCCTTGCAGGTAACCATATTTGACAGAGAAAGAACAATGATTCCAAGCACCACCCTCCTTTTGAAGCTTCCAGTCTGTTATTTGAACTCAATCAGCATGACAGAGTGATCTCCAGCCTTGTCCCCGTCAACACTCACACCTGTGTTAACGAGAGAATGACTGACATGATGTCAGCTGGTCCTTTTGTGGCAGGGCTGAAATGCAGTGGAAATGTTTTGGGGGGGATTCAGTTCATTTGCATGGCAAAGAGGGACTTTGCAAGTAATTGCAATTCATCTAATCACTCTTCATAACATTCTGGAGTATATGCAAATTGCCATCATACAAACTGAGGCAGCAGACTTTGTGAAAATTAATATTTGTGTCATTCTCAAAACTTTTGGCCACGACTGTAGATACCTTAATAGAAAGTTGCTCAAGTAAAAATAAAAGTCACCCAGTAAAATACTACTGAGTAAAAGTCTAAGTATTTGGTTATAAATATCCTTAAGTATCAAAAGTAAATGTAATTGCTAAAATATACTTAAGTATCAAAAGTTAAAGTAGAAGTATAAATCATTTTAAATCCCTTATTTTAAGCAAAGCAGACAGCACCATTTTCTTGTTTTTAAAACGTATGGATAGCCAGGGGCACACTCCAACACTCAGACATCATTTACAAAAGATGCATGTGTGTTTAGTGAGTCGACCAGATCAGAGACAGAAGGGATGACCATGTGTTTTCTTGATAAGTGCGTGAATTTTCCTGTCCTTCTAAGCTTTCAAAATATAAAGAGTACATTTGGGTGCCAGGTGGAGTATGGAGTAAAAAAGTACATTATTTTCTTAAGTAAAAGTTATCAAAACAATAAATAGTAAAGTAAAGTACAGATACCTGAAAAAAACGACTAAAGTAGTACTTTAAAGTATTTTTACTTAAGTACTTTAAACCACTGCATATGATTTTCATTTGATCACCCTATTTAAGGAGAACTTTCCTGCAATGGAAACTTGTAGTGTATTTGAGTTTAAAAAGGCTTCTGAAGTTTGTAATTTCCACTATGAAATTTCAGACTTGATTTTCCCTTCGGAAAAATGTATCAATCCCTACAAAAATTTCCAATAATTATAATCCACATAATAATTCACATTTTCCGTTGCTGCAGGATTATTTCATGCTGTAGCAAACTGGCTCAAAGTAAGATCCTACATCTGTAGTTTAGAGTATAGTCTAGTTCCACGTACATAGTTCTGAGCTTCTGTCACGGTATCTACCTCTCTCCAAAGCCTAATACACTTGTTGAGTTCGGAGAGGATTAGATAAAAGTAGGCTCAGCAATATTGTGAATATTGTTACAACAAGCCCAAAAAATAACTAAAGAAAGAAAAAAGTTGTATTTTCGTGAAGATAGTAATCAGTGTAGGCATGTCTCCCACATGGTGAGTCACTTGGCTAACATACTTAAGGCCACATCTCATCCTCATTTGGTGGCATGACTCAGGTAATTATTATGAAGGCGATAGCCCCCACAATAGTATCTGCATTGGTTGACGCTCAGTGTTAAATTCAGATTTCCCTACCATCATATCTAAGCCAATATGACACAAATGTCTATGAAAATTTGAAAATAAAGTTGGAGTTACACAACACGTCTCTCGTCATGGTCCGTCCGGCCATTACTGAGAACCACTATACTGGATTTTTGACAGGGTCGTTAGCATTAGGGTCGTTAGACAATTTCTTGCCCAAACCTAGGTCAAATTCTAGACGTCGGATTAAAATGAGGCAACAGCGTCCATAAGATGACCATTAGACTTGGATCCATTTAGACTTAATGCGTTTGTAGGTGCAACAGTTTTTATAAACTGTATAATTTATCACTCTCACGTGCAAATTTCCGTCCATTAAGAACCAACTATGTGCTACCTTTTTGTAGCATTTCTGACAATGCTAACATATTTTCAGCCAAATCTCAGAGTTCTAAAACCTGACCAAAGCGCTTGGGTTGCGCAACAACAGTGCTAGTAGCTAACTACCAGTCAGATAAGAGGCAAGCTACATACAAAGGAAGCTAGCTATAGTATAAGTCATGTGTGGAAACTGTTGGCCTTGACGCTTGACACTTGTGTCTAATAAGCACAAATAAGATAGCGAGCATACTCGGCTGCTATTACCAACTAATCAGACCTGGCGCAAGGATAAAGTGACTAAGGGGGCAGTTGAAATCGGAGAGGGGGCACAATTTTGGCGGTTTCTTGTTTTGGAATTATATTGAATTCTGCTTATATCACACTATATCACAATTAACATAAAGTTCAAATGCTGAGACTCCGAGATCACTGAGTACTTTTGAAGTGACAGTCCGGTTGGTGCAAAATCGGTAGCCTATCTCCACTGTATCAGCACAATGGACAGCACCTTACACTAAAGCAAGTCAGTTTTGGTAATGAATATAGGCTACAAGAATGATAGGCTGTTTGTAATAGGTGAATTACCCTATGTGAATGCAGCCGTACACAGATGTCAACGCCAAAATATTGCAAACTAAATGCTGAAAGTAGTAGCCCAGTTTTTCAAGCATGCAGACAAAAATACTGAATAGCAATTTGGCTTAGAATATCGACACAACCTCAAATGCGAACAAATGAATGCAAACAGAACAAAACAGAGGTGTCAAGTAGTAGGCCTAGTAAACAAAATATCAGATCAATAAAGACATAATCTAAAAATTAAAAAAAATTATACCTTTATTTAACTAGGCGAGTCAATGACGGCCTAGGAACAGTGGGTTAACTGCCTTGTTCAGGGGCAGAGCAACAGGTTTTTACCTTGTCAGCTCGGGGATTCAATCTGGCAACCTTTCGGTTACAAGTCCAAGGCTCTAACCACTAGGTGACCTACATGTAAGCTAGTTACATTAACAGTAAACCAACTCAGTAAAAAAAAGAAGGGGGAATGGATATCCAAACAACCACAGCATAGCCTACAGCCTACTACAGTGAGATACAGCTGTCTTGCCAAATCATGAGTTCCACAACACGTTGTTATATGTCACAATCTACTTCTGTAAACAACAGTCGACCCACGTAATCATTTAAAAGCAATGCCAGCCTAGCATCAACATGTTTCCAATACATAGAGCTCCATTTACAACCAAGACAACCAATAGGCTACCAAAACAAACATAATAGAATGTATCTACAGTAAGTGTAAATGTAATGATGAAACATACCGAGCTATTGTGACATCTACTCCAGCTCCTCCCCTCCGGCGTTCAACATCGCTGGTTTACTAACCACCTGTCCTGACATTCATCATTACGCACACCTGGCATTCATCATCACGTGCACCTGCGCTTCATCATTAGGCACACCTGGACTCCATCACTTCACTGATTACCTCCCCTATACGGTATATGTCACTCCCTTAGTTCCATTCCCCAGGCAGTATTGACTATGTGTTTCATGCCTATATGCTACTCGTGGTTGGTATATTGGGCTATGGTCGGTTTATTATTAAACTCACCACCTGCACTTGCTTTCTGACTCCCAGCTTATACGTTACAGAATTCCGCCTCAACAAATGGAAGCAGCAGGTAATCAGGCCCCAGACGGTTGATGAACAGGGATACCTACTTCGTCAATACCACGACCAGCTGGCGCAACTGGGAAAGGCTATGGAAGAGGTTCTTCGCAGTCTTCAACGTCTCAAACATGCCCAAGAGGCATTGCCTTGATCTAGCGGAGGATACTCTGCCACCAGTCGACCGAGTGAGCCAGCACACCCGTCTACTCAGCAGTCCACCCAGGTCAGCGTTGCCCGTCTGTCCCTCACGGATAAATATGATGCAACCCCATCTATATGCCGTGGTTTCCTAATCCAGTGGTACCTCTATTTTGTGCACCAGCTGGGCGCTCCCACCACTGAGGTCCAAGGTTGCCACGGTTATTTCTCTGCTGACTGGGCGGGGTTGGAGTGGGCTACGGACGTCTGGGAGTGAGGAGGGGCTGGATTTGAATGGGGTTCATGGCTCTGATCAGAGGTATCTTCGATCATCCACCGGAGGGCAGAGAGGGGGGTTAGGGCCTATTCCAACTATGGCAGGATGACCAGACCTCTGCCGAGTACACACTCATCTTCCGGACTGTAGCAGCATCCAGCGGCTGGAATGAGCCGGCACACCGTACGCTATTCAGAAGAGGACTGCGCGAGGAGGTCCAGACAGAACTGGCATGTCGAGATGACAACCTCTCCTTGGACGCACTCATTGCGATGGCCATCCATCTGGATAACCTACTTTGGGAGCGTCGGTACCCTCATCGCTTCTCTCCCTCCCTCGGTGACCACTCGGTATCAGAGCCTGAGCCCATGGAGGTAAGGGTCACACTCCTCCCCGCGGCTGAACGACGTAGACGGAAACAGCTGGGGCTCTGTCCCTATTGTGGTCAAGGAGGACTTCAGCAGTGTCCGGTACGCCCTATCTCGGGATCCACGAGCGCAGCGGGACGGTCACGTGATCTTCCACCCCCTGGGGCAGGTGTGAGTATCCCATCCTCATATTTTTCTGCCAGACCCTTTTTTTAGTGTCGATCACACTAGCTGGCTGTCCCTCAGGTACTGTTCCTACAGCGCTAGTGGATTCCGGTGACGCTGGGAACTTTATTGACCTGCTCTCTTAATACTACCTCATACCCACTCTCGTCTACGTTTCCGGTCCAAGCCCTTGATAATAAACCAGTATGATCCGGAACCATCACACACATCACCACACCACTCACCCTCACCATGGAGTCCATTCATCAGGAGAATATTCCCTTCCTCATCACGAGTGCACCAGATCCAACGCCATAACACCATCTCATGGTCGAGGATGAAAAGTACCAACTGGTCACCCAAATGCTGGAGGACCTGCTTTCACGTTCCATCTCGCGTCATATCCCCTGTGGTCTGGCACATAGATGTGGACATTCGCCAGGCTCTGGAGAGGGAACCCGTTACCCACTACCTGTCCTCCTGAACGCATCTAAGTTCCCACAGGGATAAGGGAGCGGCTGTTGACCTGTGCACACAGCTGTTATCACTGTAGACTTTGTTACCGATCTCCCCTCTGACAGTTTCACCACCATTCTGGTGGTTGTGGACAGATTTTCAAAGTCATGCTGGTTCATTCCTCTCTCTGGTCTCGCCACAGCTCTCCAGGTTGCTGAGACACTATTCCAGCAGGTCTTATGGGACTATGGCCTTCCGGATGACATTTTTTCAGAACGTGGCCCCCAATGCACGTCGCGGATCTGGAAATCCTTTATGGAAAAACTAGGGGTCACGGTCAGCCTCACATCCGGGTACCGGCCTAAGTCCAACGGGCAGGTGGAGAGGACCAACCAGGAGCTGGGGAGGTTCCTAAGGAGTCACTGCCAGGACCGGAAAGGTGAGTGGGCCTTGTTCCTTCCCTGGGCGGAATACGACCAGAACTCACTTCGACACTCCTCCACCAGGCTGACTCCCTTCCAGCGTGTCCTGGGATATCAGCCGGCCCTGGCTCCATGGACTCCGAGCCAGAACGAGGCCCCTGCAGTGGATGAGTGGTTCCGGTGCGCAGTTCTGGTGCGCAGGCTCCAGCGCGTCGTCCGCCGTCAGAAGGATCAGGCGGACCGCCACCACAGTGAGGCCCCAGTGTTCCGTCCTGGTGATCGCGTATGGCTCCCACACAGGAACCTCCCGCTCCGCCTGCCCTGCCGGAAGCTGAGCCCCCAGTTTGTGGGGCCCTTCAAGGTCCTCCACAGGGTCAACGAGGTAACCTATCGTCTCACAGTGTGAGGTGTGCTCCCTCCCTCTGGCGCTCAATGTCACCGATCTACTAACCAACGGTCTTGGCTTCATTATTACGCACACCTGTTCCCCCATCATTACGCACACCTGGTTGTCATTCCCTCCTTGATTACTCCCCCTTTATTTAGCCCTCAGTTGTCTTCAGTCACTAGGTGTTATTGTTTTCGCTCAGGTTCTGTACGCTCCTCATGTTTGTTCATCTGTATCGGTTCTTTATTAAACTCACCTTCTGCACCTGTTTCCTGACTTCCGGTGTGTATGTAACACCTTCCTCACAATATCACCATGTTCAGATATGGTTTCTGTACAGTAAGTTATCTGCAATCTAGTCAACAGTCTAGATTGCTTTCAATTACAGGAGTAGACATTGATTTTGACCGAGTAAAATGAGCCATGAGACTGACGTGAATTAACATCATAGTATGCATATCAGTGTCATCTGGCAGCTGCAATTGCACGTTGATTGACACGTGCACAAACAAACTACTGTGCTATCTCACTAATGTAATTTCTATAGAAGTGTTTCACGTGACATTATAGAGAAGGTTTCTAAGGGCACATAGTCAGGTAGCTCTCTTCTCTTTCACCATCTATTTGTTTCTATATCTATGATGCAACTCTACAGGGCAAACAAATGGGTATGGACCAAGGAGATAAAGATAGATGTGCGAGACTAAAAACAAGAATGCATTTAATGGTATACCATGGCACTGATACCCCTGAGCAACGTATCAAATGTAGCTGAGCCATTGTTGCCCAATTGGTTTTTGGCTGTCAACATGACCACGAGTTGTTTAGCCTATAATGTGTTTTTGCAGACCGAGGACAAATAGGCCCAGTGAAGGGAGTCACAGGCACATCAAGTTATGGAGTCGAGGAAATCCCAACTTGCGATCGGTTCTGTTGAGGAACTGTCATCGAGTACAAGGAAATATTCGTGTTAGGAAGTGAATGGATGGGTTTTCTGTTTAAGATTACTACAGTGAAAGCCGTCTTTTAAAATGTGGCTTGCCTAACGTTTTAATACTACTGTAGATCAAACAAACAACTGAAGTTATAAAAGTGAAATTGTACAACTAATTGGGATTAGGGGATTCATGAATATCTTTGACCTAAAAACTTGGAGAAAAAAAAAAGCGTGTGTCACAGGCTCACAGTCCAGGTGGGGTAATATTTGTTTAATGCTTAACTTTTATACCTGATCCACTGCAAATATGGTTTAGAACTTCCTCTTTATCCATCCCCAACTGACCATACAATGAACTCAATACTACTGTAAACCAGATAATAAAGGACTTATTCTTTGTCCTTCCACAGTCACATTATGTACCCTGCTCTTTGATAAGCCTGTCCTGGGGATGTGCACATTTTCAAAATGATCAGTGTTTTTTGTTTCTTTTGTATTTTGCTTGTTTCTGCATGGGAGTGTGTAATATTGCATGCGTGCCCTCACAGGCTCCATATTCTGGGCCCTGTGTGTGTCATCAGCAATCAGACTCACCAGCACTGCATTGAAGTGCTCCTCTAACTCCTCCTCGGCAGGCATGGGGAGCCTGGGGCCTGCCGCCTGTTTCTGGGGGGCCCCTGAGCCTGGGGGGGCCGACACCATCTTCACCTCCTTCCCCGGTGGCACATCCATGCTCCCAGCGGCATTGCCCATGATTATCTATCCCAGATGCTCAGACCCAGGTACTCCACAGCTACTTCCACACAGTCGCAAACACCAGTAAACCCGCAGGAGTCCAGTCTGACTTCACAGTTAAGACAGCACTGGAACTCAAATGTTGTGGTGAACCAAACGTATTCTTCCACTACTTCTCCCGTTGAGATGAGGCTCTATGTGGCAACCATTGACAATTTCCTTAACCCCAGGGGAGCAGGCCAGCCCAAAGTATCATCTTCTCCAATGTTCCTGCTCCTTCGTCCTCTCAGACAGGGGAAGTGGTGATGCAAAATGACTCAAAAGCAAACAACGAAAAAGTGTCAGACCTGCAAGCGAGGTCCCTGTGCGGCATGAACAACCCTCAAGAGATTGAGAGATGGAGAGAGAGAAATAGGGAGGCGACAGGAGAGTATGAGCGTGACACGGAGAAGACTCACATTCAAAAGGTCGAGCTCCTAGGTCGTCCTGTGAAGGAGAGGTGCAAAGACTCTTACTATGCAGAGAGTAGCCTAGTTCCTTAGTGACAGCAGTAGCTGGCCAAGAGAGCTGAGGGTCTTAAAGATAGGAGGTGGGGGCCACTCTCTTCTGACTGGTGTCCACACACGATGCTGGGGCTAACCGGTCTCCTGGCAGCCATATCGGAGGAGGAGAGAAGAGGACGAGGAGGCATAGGTCCACAGCCAACTTCTCTATCATCTGAAACAGGGACAGACAGAGAGGGGAGGCAACATCCCCATATGCAGCTCTCCAGAGAGAGGGAAGGAGTGGAGAGTGATGGTGTTTCCTGGGTCCTAGTGCCTTTCTAGGCCAGAATGAGGAAGAGATGGAGAGAAACCATCCTTCAATTGGATGACAAACAGTTCTTCAATGCAGATGTCTAACGGTGGATGCTACAAGTCCATCATTGATTGTTTAACATTACCAAACGGTTACAGTCCTGTATAAACTTCTATTAAATTGCATATGACATTTTTTGTTTACGTGCGAGCTGAATAACATAGCAATAAGGGAATGTTCTGTTGCAGTAATAAATTGAAGCCTGCCTTGCCAGAGGTAGAGTGGACGTACGGCATAACTTTTGCAGCTTGTTGAACCATATCTAACGTGGATCAAAGCCTTATTCAAACTAGCTCGTTACATCATTGGAAATCTCATAATGCCCAAAGTCTACAAAAACAACCCCACGTTGAGAGGTGAACTTAAGCATGCTGCAAAACAGGATCAGGGATTTAATCAGACTCAAAAGTTCTATAGCAGTGACATAACTGTACTAGGCACTGCTCAGAGTAGGGCGTAGGGCAGCTAATAATCCAGGCATTTGGATCTGACTTACCAATATAGCGAATGGTGTTTTCCTGAAAGGTGTATTACCTGGAAGCAAGGCTTTAATAAGTAATGAGGGTTATGTTGATACCTGTAGGCCTTACCACACCGGGTCAGCACAGGAGATCTACATAAAACCAAGGCTATATAATGTAGTATTACACCCTAGTACCTAAGGAAACAATGATATTATGAATAGTAAGTTATAGAAGAATTTTGGGCAACAGGATGAATTATAAAAAATCATTCCTTGTCAAGAGTTTTCAGACTGACATTAAAGTGCAAAACAGCCCATGTATTGTTACTTACTTATGAACAATACAACAATGTCTGGCTAATACCAATAAGCAATGGTGGTGTTATTAGCCCTTGATGGGTTGCGCTTGTATATGAAAAGGGCCATAAAAAAAAAAAACTTTAGCATTCACACCGTAAGGGTGCCACCTACTGGTATTGACAAGACACTACATTGTAATGGGATACATCGTCACATGATCAAACCAACCATAGAATGGTCATGTCAAAGACACGAGTGTTCTAATTGCACTCGTACTCTCTAAACATTTTCAAGTAGATAATTTAAACCGTTTACATCACGCTGCTACTTAACGGTCCTATATTTTCTTGCAATTACACTGACATCTGGGTCTGAAAATGTGACTGAGTTTCTGTTTTTGGACTGGACTGGACACCCCTCAGAGCCTGGTTCCTCTCTAGGTTTCTTCCTAGGTTCTGGCCTTTCTAGGGAGTTTTTCCTACCCACCGTGCTTCTACATCTGCATTGCTTGCTATTTGGGGTTTTAGGCTGGGTTTCTGTATAGCACTTTGTGACATCGGCTGACGTAAAAAGGTCTTTATAAATCAATTTGATTGATTGAATGATTGAATGCTCTTCTGTAAATTATTTTCCTGTTTTTATAAAAATAATTGTTAGTTTTTTGTCATTTCGACAGAACACAAATTATAGAAGTTAGTATTTATTTATAAACTCGGCAAACAGGACCCTGTCTTTCAAAGATAATTTGTAAAAATCCAAATAACTTCACAGATCTTCATTGTAAAAGGTTTAAACACTGTTTCCCATGCTTGTTCAATGAACCATAAACAATTAATGAACATGCACCTGTGTTAAGACACTAACAGCTTACAGATGGTAGGCAATTTAAGGTCACAGTTATGAAAACTTAGGACACTAAAGAGGCCTTTCTACTGACTCTGAAAAACACCAAACACCTGCGGGACAGGTACAGGATGGCAACAACAACTGCCAGAGTTACACCAGGAATGCACAATCCCTCCATCAGTGCTTTTATAAATGGAAGCTTTTATTCTCATCAAGGATTAGCATTTACATAAACCAGAAATATTTTGAAGACGTGACTAATGCTGCCAACATAACTTGTCAGACAAGCTGCATTGACAACCTGTGGGATCCCACAAGTAGACAAAGTTGAAGGTTTTCAGTTATAGCGTTACAGGGTGAAATTCAGCATATGGCTTGCATTTCAATTTAGATGATTAAGTCAATCACTGCAATAACTGTTTGTGCATGTATTTAATTGATGTAGGTTTATACTTCTGTGGCTGTTAAATAGACGCCGAACCAAAAATATGAACACAACATGCAACAATTTCAAAGATATTATTGAGTTACAGTTCATATAAGGAAAATGAGTCAATTGAAATAAATTCATTAGGCCATAATCTATGGATTTCACATGATATGCATATGATGGTCACAGACACCTTAAAAAAAAGGTAAGGGCGTGGATCAGAAAACCAGTCAGTATCTGGTGAGACCACCATTTGCCTCACGCAGTGCTCCACGTTTCCTTCGCATGGAGTTGATCAGGCTGTTGATTGTGGTCTGTGGAATGTTGTCCCACTCCTCTTCAATGGCTGTGCAAAGTTACTGGACGTTGGAGGGAACTGGAACACGCTTTCGTACACGTCGATCCAGAGTATCCCAAACATGCTCAATGGGCGACAGGTCTGGTGAGTATGTAGTTCCTTGCAACATGGGGCCATGCATTATCATGCTGAAACACGAGGTGACGGCCGTGGAAGAATGGCACGACAATGGGCATCAGGATCTCATCACAGTATCTCTGTGCATTCAAATGGCCATCGATAAAATGCAATTGTGTTCATACCATAACCCCACCGCCACCATGGGCCACTCTGTTCACAACGTTGACATCAGCAAACCGCTCGCAAACACGACGCCATACACGCTGTCTGCCATCTGCCCGGTGCAGTTGAAACCACGATTCATCCGTGAAGAGCACACTTCTTTAGCGTGCCAGTGACCATCAAATGGTGAACATTTGCCCACTGAAGTCGATTACGACACCGAACAGCAGTCAAGTCAAGACCCTGGTGAGGACGACGAGCACGCAGATGAGCTTCCCTGAGACGGTTTCTGACAGTTGGTGCAGAAATTCTTCTGTTGTGCTAACCCACAGTTTCATCAGCTGTCCGGATGTGTTGTCTCAGACCATCCCGCATGTGTGGGCTGGCGTGGTTACACGTGGTCTGCGGTTGTGAGGCCGGTTGGACGTACTGCCAAATTCTATATAACGACGTTGGAGGTGGCTTATGGTAGAGAAATTCACATTAAATTATCTGGAAACAGCTCTGGTGGATATTCCTGCAGTCAGCAAGTCAATTGCAAGCTCCATCAAAACTTGAGTAATCTGTGGTATTGTGTTGTGTGACACAACTGCACATTTTAGAGTTGCCTTTTATTGTCCCCAGCACAAGGTTCACCTGTGTAATGATCATGCTGTTTAATCAGCTTCTTGACATGCCACACCTGTCAGGTGGATGGATTATCTTGGCAAAGGAGAAATGCTCACTAACAGGGATTTAAACAAATTTGTGCACAACATTTGAGAGAAATTCACTTTTTGTGTGTATGGAACATTTCTGTGATCTTTTATTTCAGCTCATGAAACATGGTCCCAACATTTTACATGTTGCGTTTATATTTTTATTCAGTATATTTAAGAGGTTACATATCAGAAAAGTAGAAACAAGACTTCAGTTGATTTAATAAAGAACATTCATTAGATAGTACTGCAAATTACACAGACAACAGTACCAGGAAAAATACCTAGCAATTCAATATATTAATTCACATCGCATTCACAGCAAACATCAATAAATACACAAATCCATCAACATGACATGATCTTTGATGAATCTTTATCAGCGATTTTCAATGCACATCAAGCTATCCAATGCAGAGGAAAGCTCTCTTCAGAAAAGTATTCAATCACTCTGTGGAGAGAGAAAACAACTCATTTGATAAACTTCATCACTTGCTTTACTTGCTGACAAATCAGGGGTAATATGTCTCTAATGATTGTTGTGAAATGTGAATTGGAGGTGGAGGTGGATTCTTGCTGTACTAACCAGATCATCAAGATCATCCATCGCAGGTGGCCCTCCTTTCTTGTTCCCCATATCCTGAATCATCTAAAATGGAAAACCATTCATTAAAGCCACACTGATGTGCAAACCTTCAAACATAGACATAGACTAAGCCCATTTGGCAGTTACACGTACGTCAAAGTATTGCTCGTACTCCGCCATTCCCTCGTCCTCTTCATTCTCCCAGTCTTTCCAGTTATCAAAGTCTACAGCCATCCAATGTGGCTACAAGGGACAGAATAATGTTGGGAGAGAGAGCATGTTGATACGCATATTGTCAGTTAGAAGGTAGTCTGCAATATGTGTAGCATGGTGACTTTCTGCTTTCAGTAGTCAACAATAACAACCTTTGAATCAACCGAGTCTATTGGCTCATTCCAGTGTGAGCATGCCCCAAGGGAGGGCACAAATCGTCTCCGTCGCTCCGTTGTTCACGACGACGTCATATTGCGGAGTCTACCTCCAACACACGAAGCATTAGTCTACCCTTACACTGCTCTTCGCTCGTCTAAGTGGAAGATCAAATGTTCCAGTACCTTGAGATCGGCATCTTTCTGAAGTCGAGGCCATGCGACATTTTCTTTAGCCTTCCTAATCAAGGTGTGGATACTGCGGTCATAGACTTTCACTTGGGAGTCCTGTTGGATAAATATACAAAGCTTACTTTTAGCATGATGTACTGCAGTATCCATAATGCTCTGTTAATAACTTGGATCCATTTTTTTTGAATACATTACCGTGCTGAACATTGAAGCATGCTGCATATTTATAAATCTTTACAACTGTTATCTCTGTTAATTGTGAGAATCAAATGAACTTTGATATGACAGAGAAATGTGAATACTTACAAATTTGATGACTCTGTCATAGAAACAAATGTGATTGTAGATGCTGTTGTCATCAACATCTTTACAACTGTCATGGACACAAATCCAGAGACAAACAATGTTATTAAGCGTAGGTTATAATGATATATAATGTTATTTGGCAATAACAACATATCCTATTCGTCAGAGCAGTCATTATAGAGTGGTAACACAGGCCTTCTTAATATATCAATGCACATTAGAATAGTTGCCCAACCCTCCCCCACAAACACACACAAATGCTCTCTCTCTCTCTCTCTCTCTCTCTCTCTCTGTCTCTCTCTCTCTCTGTCTCTCTCTCTCTCTCTCTCTCTCTCTCTCTCTCTCTCTCTCTCTCTCTCTCTCTCTCTCTCTCTCTCTCTCTCTCTCTCTGTCTCTCTCTCTGTCTCTCTCTCTCTCTCTCTCATTAATATGTGAATTATAATTAATGGACATTTTTGTAAGAAAAATCAAGTCTGAAATTTGCTAGATCATGCACACCTCAGGGTTACAAATGAATCAAACTCACCTTAAAACTATAAAGGTATCCTGAATATCAACCTCAACATCCTTGGGGTTTTGCACCATGAAATTAATGATGACATATTTTTTCCGGTCATACCATAGAGCCTGTGCTCCTTGACTATTGTTAGAAGCAGAGAAAACATAATGAACATATTGTTATATTGCATTTGTAGATGTAATCTGTCAAATGAGAAAAAGGCTTCACAGCAATACAGTACATACCAGTCCTCTGGCCTGGGAAGGTTTTTCGGTAACATAGCCATCTTGTTGGTTCTTTGTTGATTCTAGGGAGATAATACGCTCTTGGACATTTATAGTTCTTTTGTGGTTGACTGACAGAGCAAGTAGCCTACTCAGAATAGTTTGCAGCCTATTTGTTAGGCCCTGCACTATTTTTAGATCAGATGTTATCAGCTGCTCGAGCTACATATCTCTCCCCCCTTTCTCTATAGGCTGTAGTGGAACTCTCTGGAAAGAAGGGGCATTTTCAGTTTTCACTCTAGGACCACCCCACCTTCTGTGAACTCATCTCCATTGCTTGCTGTTTGGGGTTTTAGGCTGGGTTTCTGTTACAGCACTTTGTGACATCTGCTGATGTAAACAGGGCTTTATAAATACATGTGATTGTTTGATGGGGGAGGGAGATGAAAAGCTTGCCGGAAGAAAGACAGAAACTGAAAGCTGCTTCATTTCTTTCTTTTTTTCAATCTTTTATTTTTTGTTAACAATACAAAACATATACATACAAACGACATCGCACAAACATCAACTACATCACCCCTGCCCAGGCCCACATGCTCACACACACATCTCCGACGCCTGCATCACCCCCCCCCCCCCCCCCCCCACCACCACATGGCCACAAACTGCACCATTTTATTTCTGTGATATTCTACTTTTTGTAGAATAAGTTACATTTTCTTCCATATAGTGTTCTCAACTATGAAGTAGGTTTAATGTTCTTAGCTTTATCCTTTGAAAATGGACACGTGAAAAGATTCTGGGGATGAACATGTGCATCTTCAATATGTACCCCAATATGTTCCTCTTTAGTGTATTTAACTATATGTAGCAAGTTAAAGCCTTGGGTGGCGAGTTGATACAATTCCAAGTCTGGAAGGTTAAAACCACCCTCAGACTTAGGAAGATGTAAAACTTTCCTTTTTTTTCTATGAGTTTTATTTGTCCATATAAAGTCTTATGACTGAGTATACCTTTTAAAATGATTTATTTGGTGGAGTAGTTGGTATTACTGAGAATAGGCATAACAACTTTCGGAGCCATGCCATTCTGAAGAGGTCTACTCTACCTGTCAGATTTATGGTAAGATTGTTCCATTTAATTAGGTCTGCTTTCATTTTGTTGAGTAATGGGATAAAGTTCTCTTTATATATTTGTTTGTTGTCACTTATTAAGCATCCTAAGTATTTGGTCTTTTTTGTGGTCCACTTAAAGGATTGTTGTTGGCACGTTCTTTTTCGACGCACATCTGTATCCTTTTCTTTGAAGATTATTACTGGTTTGGCATGTTTTGTGAGCCCTGTGAGATGTTTACCAGGTTTATTTGCCATTAACTAGTATGCTTTATTTGAGTTTAACCTGTAGTTGTTGGCTATCTTCAAAAGTAAAATATCATATTCCTGCTATAACCCATTCTCGCTTGAAAAGTATTTTCAGAGGCTTTTATTTAGAAGGCAGAAGCTGAAATCGGAAATACTAGCTACTGTTGCTTTTGTTTCTTTGCTGACAAAATAACGCAGAAAGTTCTGGCTATTGAGCTACTGCATAGACCAGTTAGTTTAGTAAACTCATCCATATTACAGGGATCTAAAATAGAGCTACTGAGTGTACCCTGGATTTATGACATTATACTTCTTTAAAAAGGTGCATTACGCAGAAATAGCTCCACCATTTCCATGTTCCTAATTTCTAATAGTTCGCTTAATTTCAGTTTATGTGACAAAACAAGCAAGTATAGTGTAGAGAATCATTGTAGCGTCTAAACTGCGGTGAAATATATTTACCATAACAAAAAATATTGTATTTTCAGCTGTTTAAAGCTTGTGTACAAAACCGAAAGTAAAAATGCTGAAATTCTACTTAAGCGCAGGAAGAATAGAAATAGTGCACATAGCACAGATCTACCACTGCTTAGACTTGCTTTCAATGAGAATGGCAGATCTATGACTGACACTTCTATGTCAATTTAGCCGGGTTGCCCAAAAAGTTACATATTGCAGCTTTAAATATGGCGTTTCAGTGTCAAAAAAAGGACTTTTACATGTAAGAGGTTTGAGAGAGAGTAACATAATATTTGTTTGTCTTGTGCTTTTTTAAGACTTAGCTGGCACAGTCAGGAGCTTGCTAGCTGAAAAGGTGCTAGCTGAAAAGTAACAAGCCAACATTAGCCTACAGTTAGCATGAGCTAGCTAGCTAGCTAACGTTCTTACAGTAACTTGTCCTCTTTTTGTGTGTAGCCTACTTTAGTTAGCTAGCTAGTTGTTGACAGGCAGAGTGAGAAATTTCTTACACAATGTCTAGTCTTCCAATGCCATGAAGAAATGTCAATCAAAAAGCACGTTAGCCACACAATAAATCTAGCTAGCTAGCCAGACCTAACAGACATGTGTCTAGTTGTGTTTAACGTCCCAACGCACGTGCTCATCCAATGACATTTTGTGAGTAGTGACTGCACATTGAAATTAAGAATATGTCTGATTTTTCCTTGACAACTTTATGCATGCAGTAGCCTAATCGCAGTTAGATGTGTGCATTTGGGCGAGAGTCCTTGGCATAAATTAGGTGTTTTCAACTGACCATCATCATAATTTTGATGTCTTTCTCTCTGCAATTTGTCACCTCAGTGGTGGCCTGCTCACCTGGTGAACTGAAAGAAGAAATCAGTTGGAAGAAAGAAACAGTTCAAGGCTTCAATGTCAAGCTCCAACACACCATATTGTTTCCTGAGGGAGGTGGTCCGGTAAATACAGGAAGGCCAGAATGCATCAACTCTATCATCTTTGAAGTCACTGAACTACCTCTCTCTTTCTGGTGAGATAAGGATGGGGACATTGTTGAGGTGGGCTGGAAGTGGTAGGACACAGGCTAACACCAAGTATCTTCCATCACCAGCCAGATGACCACGGGCTGATTGGGGATGTGCCGGTGCTGCAGGTGACATGGCAGGGGGCTGAGGCTTTGCACTTTGTGGGTTCAGCCCTAAAGGTGGGCCAGGAGGTGCAACTGAAGGTGGACTGGGAGCGGATGTTTGACCACATGCAGCAACACTTAGGTATGATCAGGGACAGGCTTACCTTATGTGTAGTGCAGAACCATGCAATTCAGCTTCTCAGAAACCATTACATGTTGGCAGGGGTGCAACTTTCACTGGGGATGGGGGGACATGTTCCCCCACATTTTGAAATTGCATTTATGCCCCCCCCCCCCCCCCCCCCCAGTTTTATCAATGGAATGTGATACAAAACGAGGACTCTATGTGCTTTAGGGACATGCGGACGCCTCCGAGCAGTATGGTAGGCTGTTTGGAGTGTTTATCTGACAGAACATAAGAATTATATCTCCCCCACTTCTAAAACCAAAGTTGCGCCCCTGCGTTTTGCTATTTATGCAATATGATTAAGCGGTGCATTCAGGTGCAACTTTTTTAAGTGTACTTGAAGGTACAGTTGCATAAATACTGCCTTATTTTTACTTGGTCCTTAGGCCAACATCTAATCACAGCTATTGCAGATTCCATGTTTGTGTACAAGACCACATCCTCGTAAGCATGCAGAAAGCACATTGATTTCAGTGCCTGCACTTGTACACTAAAGTAATGCATTGGTTGACCACTAAATTAAGGGACCATTTCTGCACCGATCTTTCTCTTCCATTGGCATGTTACAGGGAGATAGGGCGTCAGCGCAGCACCATAGAGCTGGATACCACATGAAGCCGGCCTCAGATGGAGGCCCTGGAGGCAGCAGTCAGTGAGAAGATTCGTGCTCATGTCCCCATCACTATTCAGGTCCTCTGCTCAGACGACCCTGCATTGGAAAAAGTGGGCATCGTGCATATAGTGTAAACACTCAAACATGCACCAGAGAAAAGATTATCAGTTTAATACAAGTCACTACTCTGCCGCATTATTTCTCTATATTTCACGTCACTTGCCAAAGCTTTCCTTGTGATGTATTAACCCATGATCTGTGTATAGGGAATACTGTACATTTAAACTCGTCATGTTGTATATCTACCAGGTGAGGAGTCGTGGTCTCCTGGACAATGCAGCAGGGCCTATCCCACCTCCTCTCCTACTTTGCTGATGGATTTAATATGCAATACGATATAGCTCACTTCTTATGTTTTTATGTGGCTTTATGGATGCAATTGTCACACCCTGGTCTGTTTCACCTGTCTTTGTGATTGTCTCCACCCCCCTCCAGGTGTCGTCCATCTTCCCCATTATCCCCTGTGTATTTATACCTGTGGTCTCTGTTTGTCTGTTGCTAGTTCGTCTTGTTTGCCTAGTCAACCAGCGTTTTTGTGTCAGCTCATGCTTTTCCACAGTCTCTCTTTTCTCGTCCTCCTGGTTTTTGAACCTTGCCTGTCCCGACCCTGTACCCGCCCGCCTGACCACTCTGCCTGCCCCTGAACCTGAGCCTGCCTGCCGTCCTGTACCTTTCCCCCACCTCTGCCTGACCTGACCCTGAGCCTGCCTGCCGTCCTGTACCTTTCCCCCACCTCTGCCTGACCTGACCCTGAGCCTGCCTGCCGTCCTATACCTTTGCCCCTGTTGCTGCAATAAACATTGTTACTTTGGCACGGTCTGCATCTGGGTCTTACCTTGATATCTGATAGCAATGCTTCTCTCACTTTTGACAGATTGAATCTGATGCGGCGATTCAATCGGTCAAAAGTGAGAGTAGCATTGCATGAACTACTAAGCTATAAATGATGTATAGAAAT
Source organism: Salvelinus alpinus (assembly GCF_045679555.1). Classification (NCBI taxonomy): domain Eukaryota; kingdom Metazoa; phylum Chordata; class Actinopteri; order Salmoniformes; family Salmonidae; genus Salvelinus; species Salvelinus alpinus. The sequence goes on from NC_092092.1 coordinate 39,848,915, forward strand.
TATAGGGATTTTTAAATACTATACATGTGTTAAGAAATAAAGTCTCAAACATTTGATTTGACTGTGTTTGACAGAACAGGATGATCATGTGGATGCAGTGGACAAGATCCAGAAGACTGAAGGCGCTACTGAAGGTAAGCTACTGAAGGTAAGCTACTGAAAACCTCCTGTTACTGTGAAGTCCCCTTGTTCTGCCTTCAAATTAATCATTGACCAAACTGTTTTCATTTGACTGAGTAACCTGGGCCTACTGAGAGACATGGCCGTGCTAATAGCCTTGAACTTCAAAAGCAACCCAGAAAGAGTCAACTTCTTCACCTTACACAAATGAGGGTCTCTCCACACATACTCCTTTTTTTTCAGATGGATAGATGATATGACTGTGTTGGTATTCTGTCATTAAAAACGTATCAGTTTATTAAAATAGTAAAGATAATGTTCCATTTTCTCCCAATTTAGGAAAGAAGGTGACAACAAGTTCATGAGCATCATAGCCAATGAAATAGGCACTGAGGTTTCAGTGTCTAATCTTCTTTACTGAAAGGCATCTAAGATATAATAAGTAGCATTAAAAACTGGGTGGTCCGAGCCCTGAATGCTGATTGGCTGAAAGCTGTGGTATATCAGACCGTATACCACAGGTATGACAAAACATGTATTTTTACTGCTCTAATTACAGTTTATAATAGCAATAAGGCTCCTTGGGGGTTTGTGAGATATGGCCAATAACCACGGCTAAGGACCGTGTCCAGACACTCCGCGTAGCGTCGTGCGTAAGAACCGCCTTTAGTCATAGTATATTGGCCATATACCACTCCCCCTCGGGCCTTACTGCTTAACTGTACCATGACGGATTACATTGAAAATTGAGTTGTTCTGTTGTATTATGAATACCTAATAAACCCTCCTGTTTATTTGTCTTATAAGAGACAATAGTGTTCCTGACTGTTGGAGAGGAGAAGGGACCAGGGCTGTTCCTGTGTGAAAGCGTCTGAACTGAGACCACAGTAAGAACTGCATTGGGAAATCTATGATTGGCCCCTGTTCAGGAACTTGGATGTTTTGAGTTTTGACATATGGAAAAAGTGGGTTCTTGCAGTGAATTAGTCACCAAGCCAAAAAATAGACTATGGAGGAATTGCTTGTCAGTATTTCAAATACTTTATCTGAAATGTGTAACAACTTGGTACTGTATCTGTGTCTGTATTGCAGAATGCTGGAGATGCTCCAAGGCAAAGGGGCTGGGAAGAACGGACACTTCAATGGCAAAGTCAACAGCATGGCACGCTGAAGGGAGGTGGAGGCCCTACTACAGGAACACTACAAGAGTGAGCTGTAATAGCTGACTGGAGTGTCTGAATCCCCCCCCCCCCCCAGAAACACCAACCTGGTCTCAGAGCATTTCATATACATATTCTGTATGTAAATCCAAGACACTCCATTTAGTATGATATGTTACATTTCGTATGGTATGTATTAATTTGTGATTGACGTGTCACCGATGACAATTTGCATTATATGTTAAGAATTTGCCAAAAGTACTTTATGTTACAAATTTGCCAAATGTATGATATGTTACAAATTCTAGCTAGGTGGCTAACATAGCTAGCTGGTTAACGTTTGTTAGGCTATGGGGTTAGGGTTAGGGGTCAAGGTTAGGGTTAAGTTTAGGAGTTAGGTTAAAGGGTTGAGGTTAGGGTTAGGATTAGGGGATGGTAAATGGGTTAAGATTAGGGTTAGGTCCAGGGGAAGGGTTAGCTAACATGCTAAGTAGTTGCAAAGTAGCTAAAAAGTAGTCAATGCTAAAGTTGTCAATGATGAGATTGTTGCTAGACGTTCGCGCTATACGGCTACTCATCCACCCCAACCAACCACCCTACTTTTATTTTTGCCTTAAGTAACCCTCGGTCTTATGAAACTATACTAAAGAGCTCAGTGACTTTCAACGTGGCACCGTCATAGGATGCCACCATTCCAACAAGTCAGTTTGTCAAATTTATGCCCTCCTAGAGCTGCCCTGGTCAACTGTAAGTGCTGTTATTGTGAAGTGGAAACGACTAGGAGGAACAACGACTCAGCTGCAAAGTGATAGGCTACAGAAGCTAACAGAATGGGACTGCCAAGTGCTGAAGCCTAAAAATCATCTGTCCTCGTTTGCAAAACTCACTACCGAGTTCCAAACTGCCTCTGGAAGCAATGTCAGCATAATAACTGTTTGTCGGGAGCTTCATGAAATGAGTTTCCATGGCCGAGCAGCTGCACACAAGCCTAAGATCACCATCCTCAATGCCAAGCATCGGCGGGAGTGGTGTAAAGCTTGCCTCCATTGGATTCTGGAGCATTGGAAATGCGTTCTCTGGCAGTCTGACGGATGAATCTGGGTTTGGCGGATGCCAGCAGGACTCTACTTTCCCCAATGCATAGTGCCAACTGTAAAGTTTGGTGGAGGATGAATAATGGTTCGGGTTAGGCCCTTCAGTTACAGTGAAGGGAAATCTTAATGCCACAGCATACAATGACATTCTATGCGATTCTGTGCTTCCAACTTTGTGGCAACAGTTTGGGAAAGGCCCTTTCTTAATTCAGCATGACAAGTCTCCCGTGCACAAAGCGAGGTCCTTACAGAAATGGTTTGTCGGGATCGGTGTGGAAGAACTTGACTGGCCTGCACAGAGCCCTGACCTCAACACCTTTGGGATGAATTGAAATGTCGAATGCAAGCCAGTGTATTTAATGAAATAAGTTTGGACATTCTTTTTTATTGTGTCTGCTTTGAGGCTAGCAAATACATAACCAAATGCATAACAAAAAGCAGGCCAGACTCTATCGATTAAAAACCCGGCAGTCAAATATTGATGGTTCAGCCAAGGCCGTCAGTTCTAAGTACTTGCAGGGAGTGAAGGTTGTGTGACGTGTGGACCTATGTCATCAGTGATTATCAGTGAGCATGAGGCCAAAGGCCAGGGCTCCATATAGGGTTGATGACCACTGGTTTGGCTCTGTTTATATGTACTGTACAAATAGGTTTTTTTTTTTTTTTTTTACAATGTGTACTTGTTCTGTAGACGCATGGCACTGATAGTGTGATGAATTTAGTTTTACCACTGCTGCAGTTTCAAAGTGTTGTGAACTTGCTGATAGTTTATCAGTAACATGTAATTAATGATAGGAAACATTTAAACTGAATGTAGAATCATGTGTCTGAACCAATCCCTAAATATATATGCATAGTAGTGTTAGCACATAGTCAGTGATATATTTGAAAGATTTTTATTATAAATATCTGACAGAATTTCTAAAAATATATTAAACAGGAAAAATACAGTTACAAAACAAATATTAACAAAGTTATTCATGTATAACATATTCTTAGAACGCACTTTAAAGCAGGCCACTAAAGTCCCTGAGAGAGCTTTTGGGCTAATTTTCTCCTGGATTTGATTCGGCTTTATCTCGTTTCAAAACGGGAACATTAACTTGCTGGACTCCTGAGTTCGCACTGAACTACTTATAAATTATCCGTTTTGATTCAATCACACCACTGTGTCTAAAGTGCCACTGAGTAATTCACTGGATAATCCTTTCATTTTAGTGTTCACACTGTGTGTAGATAAGAATATAAGACCTTTACAGTGAGTGACTGGATAAAAGTAGGGTAGACAAAGACCACAATGGCTTGTTGATCGCTTGGGCAGTTTGGGAAGAAAGTCAATGCATAGAATGATTAAGGATTACAGCACAGTTCAATTCTGGAGTCATATCTGAATACACAAGTCTATGTGCATGCCGGCCGCCGCCGACCTCACAAATGCTTCTTGCTCTGTACGCCGCTCAGAGCTCCAGACACGCAGTAGGGGATGATGCTGACGGTGGCCAGGGGGACAGTGGCGCTTTTACAGAAAGACAGCAGGTAGAAGACGGCGGCAGTGTGCGTGGGGGGCTTGAACGAGTCAAAGAGGTGCAGCAGGAGCAGCGAGGTGACGATACATCCTGTCCTAAAGAGGGTGGAGCTGCTGCTGTTCTTGCTCTCGGTGTAGAGGGGCGAGTGTAGGCCCAGGCCCAGGCCAAACAGGGTGCCCATGTTACGCAGGAGGCTGGCGAAGGGAGTGGAGTCCATGTGGACCCACTCGGCTCTCACACACCACTTCTGGGCTTTCTCCAGGGTCCACAGCAGGTCCACGCCTAGAGCCTTCAGCAGCACGTAGAAGCCCACAGCAAAAGAGAGCAGAAAAAGAGTGGTGTAGAAGTACTTCTTCAAACTGGCTCCGTAGATCCACTGGGTTCTGTTGAAGGCCTCGGCCACAACCATTCCTGGAAATCAAATAGAAAACGTAATATTAGCATCAGGTAGTTGAACAATCTGCACATTTTGTGCCATATTTGTGAGGGTTGTTATAAGGGCTGGTATAAGGGCTTCAAACTGACCTGTGATTACTCCACAGATGACTTGATGGGGGAAGTGGGCAGCAATGAAGACTCTGGAGAGACAGACACAGACCTGGACCGCCCAGAAGAACGCCCACAGAGTGCCCCGTAGATACCTACGGGCAGCCAGACAAGGGGAGAGGGAGAGGAACCATCAGCAAATGCATCTTTAGGCGTTTTGAAATCTGTCTGGCTGCTAAGAGACTATAAGAAACCTTGAATACCAGTAAATGTGCAAATAAATGATATTCACAGCAGGGGAATTTGTTTTTCCTGTGTCACTACAGGTGAATAGGCTTCTACTGATACATGTAATCATTTTAATCGACTGTCGCTTCCTTTGATTTTACAACAAAACCACTCGAACGGAATCTTTTGCACATCCCCTTCCCTTCGACTAACTGAAGTTAGTTTTCGGGGTAAATCATCAACAACAGTGCTGCACAGACAAGTAGGATAAAACTGACAAGCACTGAACGAAAAATGGCAAACAAGAACAAGATCATTGAGGACAAGAGGAGGGGTCGAATGTTCTGGAACTTACAGGCCCTTAGAGGAAGATCTCGTCTTATTCTTGGTCAGCGTGATGGCTAGAATGGAGGTGACCAGTGTGTAGTAGACTCCTGCAGCTCCCATAGCGTGGCCAGAGGGACTGCCTACCAGGCAAGCAGACAGAAAGGCATACTTCAGTCAATGGCCATGGCACTTAATTCAAGTCAAATTAAAATCGAACACAATACTGTACAATATCGTAAACCATGAATATTATCAACATCCTTACTTATAAAACGTTGACTATTTTCACTGAATCATAGCATATCACTCCCATAAACATTTATTTCGACAGTGAAGCGAAAACTTTTAATTTGGCTCTATACTCCAGCATTTTGGATGTTAGATCAAATGCTTTGAGGCAAATGTTGCCTCATATGAGCAATACATTATTTACCATTCATTTCTATTGGGCACAACATAATCTAAAACACAACCAAAAACTGCAAATGCATCCAAAGAAATTGCAGTCACAAGCTTGATGTAGTCATGGTGAGCTAGAAATACGGAACCAAATAGAAAACTTTTGATTACAAACTTGTTGGATGCATTTGCAGTTTGTTTTGGTTGCGTTTCGGATTGTGTTGTGCCCAATAGAAATGAATGGTAAGTAATGTATTGTGTCATTTTGCATAACATTTTTTGTGAAGGGTTTTCAATAAAGTGGTTTCATTTCTAAATGCTAAAACAGCTATGTATGAAAACCCTCTCACAGTGAATTTGTCCAAATACTTATGACACTTTCAAATGGGGGGGACTAGATACATAAAGTGCTTTCATTTCTAAATGGTAAAACAGATATGTATGAAAATGCCCTCAAATAAAAGGTGGAATTCTGTACTGTCACCTCATAGGAAAAATCTGATCTCAAATCCAAAATGCTGGAGTATAAAGCCAAATTAAAGGTTTTAGCTTCACTTTCCAAGTAAATACGTAGGGGAGTGTACATTTCATGTCATAAGGCACTACGGTAAAAGTATATGGAAGTAAAGTGATGCTTCTTACCTGGGCCAGTTTCACAGGTCATGGGGTACTGTTCAATGTGAGGTGCAGTGGTATTGCTGTAGTAAGGTGTTTCATGGACCCACCAATACGGCCTCTCGCCAAACAGAATCCTTAGGAAGGAAAGCACAAGCCACTTAGAATTAAGATGAATGTGGGGAATTTCAGTCTCAGTTGCATTTTATTTGAATTAAATTGACAGGGACTGTGCACATTTATCGACATGTCAATGTGCCAGATGTAGCCGAAGGGACACATTTGATCAAGTTCTGAATTGGTATCCCAGTAACCGTTTATTTGAAGGGTACCTATATAATGACTTCATAACACATGCATAAACCACACATGACACATTCATAAGCAGTACGACTCACCACTTGAAGACCAGGTTGAGCCAGTCGCCGATCACTGCCACCCAAATGAGCTTGATGCCCACTGACTCCCGCAGGTGGAACCAGAGAGGGAAGAAGATGAAGAAGGTGTTCCGGAGGTCAGCAGCCCAGGACACCCACAGGAACAAACCCTGGGCGTCCTTATAGTTGGTCTGAAGGTAATTAGTGGTGCTCACCCCATAGCCCTGCATGGCATCCATGACTGCCTCCATTTTCAAACTGTCCCTAGTGAATTGTCAGTCTAGGAAGACAATGTGAGATGTGATGGGGTATGAGAGCACTGTATGCATGAGTCTGCCCTGTTGTTTTTATACCAGAGGGACCCACCACCCAAAGGCATGTACAGCCTGATCTTTGGACCTTGCACGTGTAATAAAACACAGCGGGGCAGGGGTGTTTGGGAGGGTTGTACTAAGGATAGAGACCATTCAAATAAGTACAAAGAACAGGTAAAAACAATAGTCAATCAGTGTCTCTGTGTCTCTCACCCTGAAATGGAGCCAAAAATACTTCATTTATGATTGACCGGTGGAATTCAAATTAAAACCCAACAAATAGCCTACACAATACAATTTGTGGCAAAACAAGCCAAGCAAGGGGATGCGTGGACAACGGCATTGCATTCGCTTTTCTCTATTGAAATGAAAACCCAATGTTTTACTACACTACAGTCTGCTTTATCTGTAATACAGTAAGATGTCCTTGTAAGACCATGAAATGGATAAGATAGGGACTAAAAGAGTCACACAAATGCACAGACTTCACTAAGCCCACTTTTTGGCCAGTTTTAAACAACACATTTAAAAAAATAAGAAATAAAAAACATTTGAATTATAAAAAGCCAAATATATATATATATTGACAATAAATACGCCCATCCTTCGACAACTTGCAGACCATAATCTGTCAGTTATATAATACATTTCTGACGACTTTGTGAAAATTGAGTCTGGACAGAATCCTGCAGCTAGCCCACCTGGTCGGTTACATAAAGGAATCAATCATTAAATGGTTTTGGACTCACTCAGGAGATGCTGAGAAGATAACTTACCAATAACACTAGGTCCTAGATATGGTACTCACTGTACTGTAAATAAGTCTGATAAGGCAACCCCCAAGCCAGGGTTTTATCTCGGAAGGAAATAACCAATGAACTGTTATCATTATAGCAGGTCACAAAGTCAATAGTGAATTTTCAATGGATTTAGTTCCATTCGTTTCACATGTCAATGATGGATGTGGTTGAAGTAGTAAGACATAAATAGGTCCATCAATTTTCATTGGACTGCCTGAAGTGTCCTTGCTACAATCCTCACCAAGAGACGTATAGTCATGAAGTGGAAAAACGTTCACTCACCATTGCACAGTCATCCTGTTTCAGGGGCTAGCGTATCACTCCAGAGCTCCAGAGTTTATCGCTTTTGGGAGCAGGAGCTCCATGGAGGGGTGTAGGCTCAGTGGCGGACTTACCATTAGGCAACAATATATAGTATGAACATGGCATAAGTCAAGGCAAAATGTGTAGAATTTCCGGAAATAAGCTTTAAAACTGCAACATTTTCTCTACTCATAGCAAAATGTGTAGAATTGCTGCAAATGTACTTTAAAATGATACATATATATTTTATCTCCACCGCCATTCAAATGTTTTGCCCACAAGGTGGGGTGGGGTTAACCAAATATCACTTAGGCCGGGGGCCACAGACTGGCCTCCAAATCACCAAGTCTGCCCATGTGTAGGCTAAAGGTCAGGCAGTGTGTCTGCAACATCCTCCTGGAAGCAAACAAATGCCCTAACCTTGAATAAAGTCCAGTGGGAACAACAGACTGCATGACAGTCCTGGAGCTCAAGAGGACCGCGCCTGACCATTCTCCAATCCTCGCCCAGCTTTGGTGTACCTTCCCTGGGGACTGATCTGGATCCACACCACAGTCATGGATCTTTTCCACAGCTGGGGGGTGGAGGTGGCCGTCCATCTGCAGACCCAGTATGGGCATTATGAGGGCTGGTTTAGTCTAGCCTCTACAGTGGCTGACCTGCATACCACCTTCTTTTGTTTCTTCCCAGTCTGGTTCTATCTGCGCAGGGACGTGGGTGTAAAGCTCATCTGGGTGGCTGTCATCGGGGACTGGCTCAACCTGGTCATGAAGTGGTAAGTAACGGATTAAATTGGTTTTCTGACATTTGTTTTTCATGGATTTTGGTACACATTGCGATTTAGTACACATAAACAAAAACTTACTCTGACTTGAACATAATTTAAAACTGAAATTGTCATGATATATTACAAAGTCGGGACTTTCAAAGAGTTGAATGATGTTCCCTCTCCATGGCAGGGTTCTATTTGGAGAGAGACCCTATTGGTGGGTCCATGATACCCGTTTCTATGGGACAGATCCAGCCCCTGCCTTAAAACAATTCCCCATCACCTGTGAAACTGGACCAGGTAGGCAATGCCATAGATAGATGTGTGCCAGACTCTAGCATGATTATCACTCAATACACCTCAAAATATTGGCAGTCTTGGCAAGTGGAAGCATTATTCAAATCAAATGTTATTTGTAACATGCGCCAAATACAACAGGTATTCACCTTACCGTGAAATGCTTACTTACAAGCTCTTAACCAACAATGCGAGGGGGGGGGTGGGGGCGTACGCACTAGAGGTCAAACGATTATGATTTTTCAATACCGATACCAATTATTGGAGGACCAAAAAAGCCGATACTGATTAATCGGCCGATTTTTTATGACAATTACAACAATACTGAATGAACACTTATTTTAACTTAATATAATACAAAATTCAAAAGGCACTCGCACATCTGAGCAATCTTATTTGCAGGTACATGGCAACAATTGAACAAGATGAAGGAAAAAGGAAACCGCACACTGCTCTTGATAGTATCACCGATATTTAATAAGCTTAAGTATTGGCCTCACGGCCTTCGTCAGAGCTTTTAATATTCGTCAGAACTTAATATAATACATCAATAAAATCAATTTAGCCTCAAATAAATAATGAAACATGTTCAATTTGGTTTAAATAATGCAAAAACAAAGTGTTGGAGAAGAAAGTAAAAGTGCAATATGTGCCATGTAAGAAAGCTAACGTTTAAGTTCCTTGCTCAGAACATGAGAACATATGAAAGCTGGTGGTTCCTTTTAACATGAGTCTTCAATATTCCCAGGTAAGAAGTTTTAGGTTGTAGTTATTATAGGAATTATAGGACTATTTCTCTCTATACCATTTGTACTTCATTAACCTTTGACTATTGGATGTTCTTATAGGCACTTTAGTATTGCCAGTGTAACAGTATAGCTTCCGTCCCTCTCCTCGCTCCTACCTGGGCTCGAACCAGGAACACAACGACAACAGCCACCCTCGAAGCAGCGTTACCCATCGCTCCACAAAAGCCACTGCCCTTGCAGAGCAAGTCTCAAAGCGAGTGACGTTTGAAACGCTAGTAGCGCGCACCCCGCTAACTAGCTAGCCATTTCACATCGGTTACACCAGCCTAATCTCAGGAGTTGATAGGCTTGAAGTCATAAACAGCAGAGCTGCTGGCAAAACGCACAAAAGTGCTGTTTGAATGAATGCTTACGAGCCTGCTGGTGCCTACCATCAGACTGCTCTATCAAATCATAGACTTAATTATAACATAATAACACACAGAAATACGAGCCTTAGGTCATTAATATGGTTGAATCCGGAAACTATCATCTCGAAAACAAGACGTTTATTCTTTCAGTGAAATACGGAACCGTACCGTATTTTATTTAACGGGTGGCATCCCTAAGTCTAAATATTCCTGTTACATTGCACAACCTTCAATGTTATGTCATAATTACTTAAAATTCTGGCAAATTAGGAGGCCCAAACTGTTGCATATACACTGACTCTGCGTGCAATGAACGCAAGAGAAGTGACACAATTTCACCTGGTTAATATTGCCTGCTAACCTGGATTTCTTTTAGCTAAATATGCAGGTTTAAAAATATATACTTCTGTGTATTGACATTAAGAAAGGCATTGATGTTTATGGTTAGGTACACATTGGAGCAACGATACGCACCGCATCGATTATATGCAATGCAGGACACGCTAGATAAACTAGTAATATCATCAACCATGTGTAGTTAACTAGTGATTATGATTGATTGATTGATTGTTTTTTATAAGATAAGTTTAATGCTAGCTAGCAACTTACCTTGGCTTACTGCATTCGCGTAACAGGCAGGCTCCTCGTGGAGTGTAATGTAATCAGGTGGTTAGAGCGTTGGACTAGTTAACTGTAAGGTTGCAAGATTGAATCCCCCGAGCTGACAAGGTAAAAATCTGTCGTTCTGCCCCTTAACGAGGCAGTTAACCCACCGTTCCTAGGCCGTCATTGAAAATAAGAATGTGTTCTTAACTGACTTGCCTAGTTAAATAAAGATGAAATAAAGGTGTGAAATAAATAAAAATAAATAAATCGGCCAAATCGGTGTCCAAAAATACTGATTTCCGATTGTTATGAAAACTTGAAATCGGCCCTAATTAATCGGCCATTCCGATTAATCGGTCGACCTCTAGTACGCACTACCCTTATATGGTCAGACGCCGAGCAGTTGCCATACCAGGCGGTGATGCAACCGGTCAGGATGCTCTTGATGGTGCAGCTGTAGAACTTTTTGAGGATCTGGGGACCAATGTCGAATCTTTTCAGTCTCCTGAGGGGGAAAAGGTGTTTTCGTGCCCTCTTCACAACTGTCTTGGTGTGTTTGGACCATGATAGTTTGTTGATGATGTGGACACCAAGGAACTTGAAACTCTCGACCCGCTCCACTTCAGCCTCGTCGATGTTAATGAGGGCCTGTTCGGCCCTGCTTTTCCTATAGTCCACGATCAGCTCCTTTGTCTTTCTCACATTGAGGGTTGTTGTGGCACCACACTTACAGGTCTCTGACCTCCTCCCTATAGGCTGTCTCATCATTGTTGGTGATCAGGCCTAACACTGTTGTGTCGTCAGCAAACTTAAATCAAATCAGATCAAATTGTATTTGTCACATACACATGGTTAGCAGATGTTAATGCGAGTGTAGTGAAATGCTTGTGCTTCTAGTTCCGACAATGCAGTAATAACCAACGAGTAATCTAACCTAACAATTCCACAACTACTACCTTATACACACAAGTGTAAAGGGATAAAGAATATGTACATAAAGATATATGAATGAGTGATGGTACAGAACGGCATAGGCAAGATGCAGTAGATGGTATCAAGTACAGTATATACATATGAGATGAGTAATGTAGGGTATGTAAACATAAAAGTGCATAGTTTAAAGTGGCTAGTGATACATGTGTTACATAAAGATGGCAAGATGCAGTAGATGATATAGAGTACAGTATATACATATACATTATATTAAGTGGCATTGTTTAAAGTGGCTAGTGATACATTTTTGATCAATTTCCATCAATTTCCATTATTAAAGTGAGCTGGAGTTGAGTCAGTATGTTGGCAGCAGCCACTCGATGTTAGTGGTGGCTGTTTAACAGTCTGATGGCCTTGAGATAGAAGCTGTTTTTCAGTCTCTTGGTCCCTGCTTTGATGCACCTGTACTGACCTCGCCTTCTGGATGATAGCGGGGTGAACAGGCAGTGGCTTGGGTGGTTGTTGTCCTTGATGATCTTTATGGCCTTCCTGTGATATCGGGTGGTGTAGGTGTCCTGGAGGGCAGGTAGTTTGCCCCCAGTGATGCGTTGTGCAGACCTCACTACCCTCTGGAGAGCCTTACGGTTGTGGGCGGGGCAGTTGCCGTACCAGGCGGTGATACAGCCCGACAGGATGCTCTCGATTGTGCATCTGTAGAAGTTTGTGAGTGCTTTTGGTGACAAGCCGAATTTCTTCAGCCTCCTGAGGTTGAAGAGCCGCTGTTACACCTTCTTCACCACATTGTCTGTGTGGGTGGACCATTTCAGTTTGTCCGTGATGTGTACGCCGAGGAACTTAAAACCTACTACCCTCTCCAATACTGTCCCGTCGATGTGAATAGGGGGGTGCTCCCTCTGCTGTTTCCTGAAGTCCACAGTCATCTCCTTTGTTTTGTTGACGTTGAGTGTGAGGTTATTTTCCTGACACCACACTCCGAGGGCCCTCAACTCCTCCCTGTAGGCCGTCTCGTCGTTGTTGGTAATCAAGCCTACCACTATAGTGTCGTCCGCAAACTTGATGATTGAGTTGGAGGCGTGCATGGCCACGCAGTCGTGGGTGAACAGGGAGTACAGGAGAGGGCTCAGAACGCACCCTTGTGGGGCCCCAGTGTTGAGGATCAGCGGGGTGGAGATGTTGTTACCTACCCTCACCACCTGGGGCCGGCCCGTCAGGAAGTCCAGTACCCAGTTGCACAGGGCGGGGTCTCGAGCTTGATGACGAGTTTGGAGGGTATTATGGTGTTAAATGCTGAGCTGTAGTCGATGAACAGCATTCTCACATAGGTATTCCTCTTGTCCAGATGGGTTAGGGCAGTGTGCAGTGTGGTTGCGATTGCGTCGTCTGTGGACCTATTGGGGCAGTAAGCAAATTGGAGTGGGTCTAGTGTGTCAGGTAGGGTGGAGGTGATATGGTTCTTGACTAGTCTCTCAAAGCACTTCATGATGACGGAAGTGAGTGCTACGGGGCGGTAGTCGTTAAGCTCAGTTACCTTAGCTTTCTTGGGAACAGGAACAATGGTGGCCCTCTTGAAGCATGTGGGAACAGCAGACTGGGATAAGGATTGATTGAATATGTCCGTAAACACACCAGCCAGCTGGTCTGCGCATGCTCTGAGGACGCGGCTGGGGATGCCGTCTGGGCCTGCAGCCTTGCGAGGGCTAACACATTTAAATGTTTTACTCACGTCGGCTGCAGTGAAGGAGAGTCCGCAGGTTTTGGTAGCGGGCCGTGTCAGTGGCACTGTATTGTCCTCAAAGCGAGCAAAGAGGTTATTTAGTCTGTCTGGGAGCAAGACATCCTGGTCCGCGACGGGGCTGGTTTTCTTTTTGTAATCCGTGATTGACTGTAGACCCTGCCACATACCTCGTGTCTGAGCCGTTGAATTGCACTCTACTTTGTCTCTATACTGATGCTTAGCTTATTTGATTGCCTTGCGGAGGGAATAGCTACACTGGTTTTGGAGTCGTGTTTGGCCACGCAGTTGTGGGTGAACAGGGAATACAGGAGGGGACTAAGCACGCACCCCTGAGGGGCCCCAGTGTTGAGGATCAGCGTGGCAGATGAATTGTTACCTACCCTTACCACCTGGGGGCGGCCCGTCAGGAAGTCCAGGATCCAGTTGCAGATGGAGGTGTTTAGTCCCACGGTCCTTCACTTAGTGATGAGCTTCGTGGGCACTATGGTGTTGAACGCTGAGCTGTAGTCAATGAACAGCATTCTAACATAGGTGTTCCTTTTGTCCAGGTGGGAAAGGGCAGTGTGGAGTGCGACTGAGATTGCATCATTTGTGGATCTGTTGGGGTGGTATGCAAATTTGATTGTGTCTAGGGTTTCCGGCATGATGGTGTTAATGTGAGCCACTCGGGGCTGGGTTTCCCTTTGTAGTCCGCAATATTTTTCAAGCCCTGTCACATCCGACGAACATCAGAGCCGGTGTAGTAGGATTCAATCTTAGTCCTGTATTGGAACTTTGCCGGTTTGATGGTTCGTCTGAGGGCATAGCGGGATGTCTTATAAGCGTCCGGATTAGTGTCCCGCTCCTTGAAAGAGGCAGGTCTAGCCTTTAGCTCGGTGCGGATGTTGCCTGTAATCCTTCTACACCTGCATTGCTTGCTGTTTGGGGTTTTAGGCTGGGTTTCTGTACAGCACTTTGAGATATCAGCTGATGTAAGAAGGGCTATATAAATAAATTTGATTTGATTTGATCCATGGCTTCTGGTTGGGATATGTACGTACGGTTACTGTGGGGACGACGTCATCGATGCACTTATTGATGAAGCCGGTGACTAAGGTGGTATTTTCCTCAATGCCATTGGATGAATCCCAGAACATATTCCAGTCTGTGCTAGCAAATCAGTCCTGTAGCGTAGCATCTGCGTCATCTGACCACTTCAGTATTGAGCGAGTCACTGGTACTTCCTGCTTTAGTTTTTGCTTGTAAGCAGGAATCAGAAGGATAGAATTATGGTCAGATTTGCCAAATGGAGGGCGAGGGCAAGCTTTGTATGGGTCTCTGTGTGTGGAGTAGAGGTGGTCTAGAGTTATTTATCCTCTGGTTGCATATGCTGGTAGATATTAGGTCAAACGGATTTAAGTTTGCCTGCATTAAAGTCCCCGGCCACTAGGAGCACCGCTTCTGGATGAGCATTTTCTTGTTTGCTTATGGCCTTATACAGCTCGTTGAGTGCGGTCTTAGTGCCAGCATCGGTTTGTGGTGGTAAATAGACGGCTATGAATAATATAGATGAGATCTCTCTTGGTAGATAGTGTGGTCTACAGCTTATCATGAGGTTTCTACCTCCGGCAATCAATACCTCGAGACTTCTTCAATATTAGACATCGCGCACCAGCAGTTATTGACAAATAGAGTCACACCCCTGCCCCTCGTCTTACCAGACGTAGCTGCTCTGTCCTGCCGATGCACAGAGAAGCCAGCCAGCTCTATATTACCCGTGTCGTCGTTCAGCCACGTCTTGGTGAAACATTAGATATTACAGTTTTGAATGTCCCGTTGGTAGGATGGTCTCAATCGTAGATCGTCCAGTTTGTTTATCAATGATTGCACGTTGGCCAATAATTCGGAGGGAAGTGGTGGTTTACCTACTCATATGCGAATTCTTACAAGGCATTATTTGCTTGGCCTGTATGTCATAAATGACTGATACCAGTACTATAGGGCCATAACACCTTTGCACTTATCGATTCCCATTCCACAGGGTAAATACATAGAGAATAATCTTATCTGGAAAGGAATTCAGTTGGTAGTGTAGTGTGTAATTTTTGTTTAGCTAATTGCATCTTCAGGGTGTGTGTCCACTGTCTAAATAAGACAACAAAACAGGGATGGGAAAGAGGTGTAATGTGATGATGGGAAAATAATGCAGACGATAGCTGCTGAACAAAGGGACTTTGCCCAGATATTCGTGCTTTAGCCAACTCTTATAACCGAAATGGTTCAAGCCAAAGTGTGCTGTTTTTCATAGGAAGCCCTTCGGGTCATGCCATGGGCTCGTCTGCGGTGTGGTACGTGATGATAACAGCTGTCTTCTCAGTGGCGGCAGAAAGACGGTTCCCCCCTCTCCTGTACAGGTGGGTCAAAAGAGAAGTGGAGTCAATGGTGTTGTTACTGCTTATACCCAATTCAGTGCTTTCAGATCCACACAAAGTGCCTAGGGGTTAGGGCAGGGGTGGGAAAACTATGGCCTGCCAGCCGATGTTATGCGTCCAGCGAGGGAAATTAGTATTTTGGTTTAAAAAAACACTCAGGCTATTCTTGAACATCTGAAACTACTGTAGATAGAAAGTATGTAGAAATGTCGGACTTATATATTTTCAATTAACTGCCCTTTTTCTGGACCTCAAATAGATTTTTTGGAGGACAAATCTGTAAACAAAAACTTGGTTAGGGGTTAGGATCTATTGTTGTTTTGGAGCAGGGCCTTAGTGTCTTGTTCTTCCCCAGGTTCTTGCAGGTGGGGCTCTGGATGCTGCTGTGTACAGTAGAGCTGCTGGTGTGCATGTCCAGAGTCTACATGGCTGCCCACTTCCCGCACCAGGTCATCAGTGGGGTCATCACAGGTCAGAGAACCAGGGCTTGACCGAGATTTCAAGATGCAGCTTGTACCCCTAGCAGGTTGTGCTGACCTGAACCGTACTGTGCAGGTTTGGTTATTTTCCTTTCACGTTGTCGTCCTTTCCAGAAACTGTGGTGAATGCGCAACCAGGCCAACACAGTACACCTCGGATTGGCTCGGTTTGGATCAGCAAGTACACTGTAAAATAATCCTGTTGTTTTTACAGTAATTTACTGACAGAGAGTAAACTTTACAGTAATGTACTGTTAAACCCAAGTTTCTTTGGAATTTACAGTAACATACTGTACCTTTTACAGTAAATATTTTCCAAAAACTTTACAGCAATGTGCTATTAAACCAAAGTTTCTTTCGAATTTATGGTAAAATACTAAAACTTGTATTTTACAGTAACTGGCTGCCAGTAAGTTATCGTAAAACAACTAGATTGTTTTTTACAGTGTAAGAGGGGTATCAGGTTTTGATTTTGTTCTAAAATGTTCTTGTCTATATCCATGGCAGGTATCATGGTGGCTGAGACCTTCTCCAGAGTGCAGTGGATCTATGGAGCCAGTCTGAAGAAGTACTTCTACACCACCCTCTTTCTGCTCTCCTTTGCTGTGGGCTTCTATGAGCTGCTGAAAGCTATAGGCGTGGACCTGCTGTGGTCCCTGGAGAAAGCCCAGAAGTGGTGTGTGAGAGCCGAGTGGGTCTACATGGACTCCACCCCCTTCGCCAGCCTCCTGCGCAATATGGGCACCCTGTTTGGCCTGGGCCTGGGCCTACACTCACCCCTCTACACCGAGAACAAGAACAGCAGCATCCCCTTCAGGGTGGGATGTATCACTGTCTCTTTATTGTTGCTACAGATTCTGGATGGCTTGACGTTCTCCTCCAGAGACCAGGCAATGTTCTATGTGTTGTCATTTAGAAAGAGTGCTGCTGCTCTCTTCATTCCCACAGCTCTGGTTCCCGGAGGACTCTCCTGGATCTTCCCAGGTAGTGGGGCGGCTAAGCTGAAATTTTCATAACAACCGTTCACTTTATGATAAAAGCCCCACATTTTGCAGAGGTAGATTTATGTACCCTGAAATTATTTACATATCAGGCCATGGCAGCCATCTTACAAAATGGCCACTGAAAGTAACACAACATTTTACAATTCAGAAGTAGTGTTTTGATATAACTGCACCAAATGTGTTACAGAGGTAGATGTATGTACCCCGAAAATATTTACAGTATATATGGAGTTCCCACAGATTTGGCCCCTGGGGCCACAGCAGACATTTGACAAAATGCCAACATATGCCAACACAGCACCAAATATGCTACATAGGAACATTGATGTACCCCGAAAGGATTAAGAAATGGAAACCCCACAGATTTGGCCCCTGGAGGCCTCTACGGGGCCATGTCAGTCATTTTACAAAATGGCAACATATTGTAAAATTGTTTTACAATGCAGAAGGACTGTTTTGAGATAACAGCACCACATTTAGTACAGAGGTAGATGTACAGTGCTTTCAGACAGTATTCATACACCTTGATTTTTTCCACATATTGTTGTGTTGAAGCCTAAATTGAAAATGGATTACATGTATTTATTTTTATCTCACACAATACCCCATAATGACAAAGTATATTTAGGCTTGCCATAACAAAGGGGTTGACTCAAGACCATGTGGTATTGTGTGTAGGCCAGTGACCAAAAATCTCAATTTAATCCATTTAAATTCAGTCTTTGACAAAATGTTTTGGGAAAAAGTCAAGGGGTGTGAATACTTTCTGAAGGCACTGCATGTCAGGGATGTGCAACTTTGATGGTGGTCTGGAGTCATTATGAGGGGCTGCAGTGGCTCGTAGGTCTGCGTACCCACACATCCACACTGTGGCGGAGAGAAGATTTTACAGTTGTAGAGCGCCTTTCAAGCAATTCTAAACATTTTGGCATAGGGTGGAGGCAAACGTTTGCAGTTGTAGAGCTCATTTCAAGCAATTTTAAACATTTTGCCATAGGATGGAGGCAAACGTTTGCAGTTGTAGAGCTCATTTCAAGCAATTTGAAACATTTTGCCATAGGGTGGAGGCAAATGTTTGCAGTTTTTAATATGACGACTTATGATCAATGGGCCTCACCCCGGTCGGTAATTGCTTACTACAAGTTCAGATAGCTAGACTAATTTACCAATGACATGAGCTAATGAAGAGACTGCTGATGCACAACTAAATTCCAAAATTGAACCTTGTATATTGTATTATTCTAACTCTTAGTTGAGACCCTGACTGAGTATCCCCCCCACCCCGATTTTAAATTGGTCCATGGGATGTATGCATCCCGCGGGCCACCAGTTGCCTATCCCTGTAGATGCTGCAATGTAGCTTCTGATGGAATCCTATACATTCAAGACTTATAGATGGATATGGTTCTGCACAGGTGGTGAATATGATCATGCATCTGAAAAGTTTGTAATATTGCAGGTAACCTGGTTGATTTGAAGGAAGTTAAAGTGTTTGCCAATTTTTGTGTTTGTATTTACTAGATATTGTGAACAAGTTTGCCGAGATGAACTAATGAGTAAAATCAGACAGAGGTTTTTATACTTTTGAGTTTGATTGTTCTTCCGAGAAAGATTCGGTCCAGCTTTTCTTCTCTGTGTCCTGTTTTCCCAAAATGCCAATGCTGATTAATTTTCACCAGAGCCAGGCATTAAACATTAACTACTAGGCCATCATTCCTCAGCTCAATACATAGCAACACTCGTTCTCTGTACCTCATGGCCACTGATGCAGTACTTTATGTGTGCACCACGTGTGTCTGTGCATTAGTGATACATACCCAGTATACTGTATCAAACAAACATACCAGCAAAAACCAATAAAGACTGGACTTTACTGTGCATTGTCACATGTCAACACTACCGTACAAAATCACCTTAACTTGACCCCAATATCAAGTCGGTGACAATCCAGCCTATCAGTGACTAGTATTGTGACGGACATGCATATTTACTATGGTGACATAATACTGTACATCCATCCATCCTAGGGTTGCAAAGCTACCAAAGTTACTGGAATATTCGGTAATTAATAGGTCATCTATGATAACTGGTAATTTATACATTAATATATATATTTTTTAATTCATACCTACTCATTGTTTATATCTGTGTCCATAGTATCCATGAGTTATAGTGGATAGACCATATGGTTCAAGAGAAAATTGCCTAATTAACCCTTTAGAACCGAAAAGAATTCTAGAATGCTGCTGTAGATTAATGAGAATTTTAAAGCTCATTTTCTTACACATTTCAAACAGACAGATATAGCTCAAAAACAAAGAACAAATGACAAATACAAGTTAAGTTAGTTTTAACCTCTTCTTTAACATGACACCAAATTCATGTCAATAGGAATAACACAAATGTTGTCTTCAATTGTGTAAAGACACTCACTTTCAAAAAACTATTAACACACAACACAAAACTCAAAAGTATTTAAATCAAATCGAACTTTATTTGCCACATGCGCCGAATACAACAAGTATAGACTTTACCGTGAAATGCTTACTTACAAGCCCTTAACCAACAGTGCAGTTCAAGAAGAAAATATTTACCAATTAGGCTAAAATAAAAAGTAATAATTAAAAGTAATACAATAAGAATAACGAGGCTATATACAGGCTAGTTGAGGTAATCTATAAACGTAGGTGTGGGCGAAGTCACTATACATAGGTAACAAACAAACAGCGAGAAGCAGCAGTGTACAAAGGGGGGGGGGGGGGGGGGTCAATGTAAATTGTCTGGTGGCGATTTTTATGAATTGTTCAGCAGTCTAATGGCTTGGGGGTAGAAGCTGTTGAGGAGCCTTTTGGTCCTAGACTTGGCGCTCCGGTACCACTTGCCATGCGGTAGCAGAAAAACTGTCCATAACTTGGGTGACTGGAGTCTCTGACAATTTTATGGGCTTTCCTCTGACACCGCCTGCTATATAGGTCCTGTATGGCAGGAAGCTTGGCCCCGGTGATGTACTGGGCCGTTCGCACTACCCTCTGTAGCGCCTTACGGTCAGACGCCGAGCAGTTGCCATACCAGGTGGTGATGCAACCGGTCAAGATGCTCTCAATGGTGCAGCTGTAGAACCTTTTATCTTCTTATGGCTGGGGGCAGTATTAAGTGCACCTCTGGGCACCCAGAGGTGCCCAGAGTAAACGTCCTGCTACTCAGTCCCAGTTGCTAATATATGCATATTATTAGTATATTTGGATAGAAAACACTCGGAAGATTCTAAAACTGTTTGAATGATGTCTGTGAGTATAACAAACTCACATGGCAGGCAAAAACCTGAGAAAAAATCCAACCAGGAAGTGGGAAATCTGAGATTGGTCGTTTTTCAACTCATTCCCTATTGAAGATACAGTGGGATATTGGTCATGTTGCACTTCCTAAGGCTTCCACTAGATGTCAACAGTCTTTAGAAACTTGTTTGAGGCTTCTACTGTAAAGGAGGGGCTCATAAGGGCTCTTTGAGTCAGTGGTCTGGCAGAGTGCCACAGGCTCGTGACGCTCGTTCACGTGAGAGGTAGCTCGCGTTCCATTGCTTTTTCTACAGACAAAGGAATTCTCCGGTTGGAACATTATTGAAGATTTATGTTAAAAACATCCTAAAGATTGATTCTATACATCGTTTGACATGTTTCTACGGACTGTAACGGAACTTTTTGACATTTCGTCTGCTCCTAGTGAACGCGCTTCATGACTTTGGATTTGTTTACAAAACGCACTAACAAAAGTAGCTATTTGGACATAAATGATGGACATTATCGAACAAAACAAACATTTATTGTGGAACTGGGATTCCTGGGAGTGCATTCTGATGAAGATCAAAGGTAAGTGAATATTTATCATGTTATTTCTGACTTCTGTTGACTGCACAATATGGCGGATATCTTTTTGGCTGGTTTGGGCTCTGGGCGCCGTACTCAGATTATTGCATGGTTTGCTTTTTCCGTAAAGCTTTTTTGAAATCTGACACAGTGGTTGCATTAAGGAGAAGTGGACCTAAAATTCCATGTATAACACTTGTATCTTTGATCAATGTTTATTATGAGTATTTCTGGAAATTGATGTGGCTCTCTGCAAAATCACCGGATGTTTTTGGAACTACTGAACATAACGCGCCAATGTATACTGAGATTTTTTTTATATAAATATGAACATTACCGAACAAAACATACATGTATTGTGTAACATGAAGTCCTATGAGTGTCATCTGATGAAGATCATCAAAGGTTATTGATTAATTGTATCTCTATTTCTGCTTTTTGTGACTCCTGTCTTTGGCTGGAAAAATGGCTGTGTTTTTCTGTGATTTGGCGGTGACCTAACATAATCGTTTGTGGTGCTTTCGCTGTAAAGCCTTTTTGAAATCGGACACTGTGGTGGGATTAACAACAAGATTACCTTTAAAATGGTATAAGATACTTGTATGTTTGAGGAATTTAAATTATGAGATTTCGGTTGTTTGAATTTGGCGCCCTGCACTTTCACTGGCTGTTGTCATATCGATCCCGTTAGCGGGATCTCAGCCATGAACTGGGGACCAATGCCAAATCTTTTCAGTCTCCTGAGGGGGAAAAGGTTTTGTTGTGCTCTCTTCATGACTGTTTTGGTATGTTTGGACCATGATAGTTCGTTGGTGATGTGGACACCAAGGAACTTGAAACTCTCGACCCGCTCCACTACAGCCCCGTCGATGTTAATGGGGGCCTGTTCGGCCAGCCTTTTTCTGTAGTCCAAGATCAGCTCCTTTGTCTTGCTCACATTTAAGGAGAGGTTGTTGTCTTGGCACCATGCTGCCAGTACTCTGACCTCCTCCCTATAAGCCATATCATCGTTGTCGGTGATCAGGCCTAACGCTGTTGTGTCGTCAGCAAACTTAATGAGGTGTTGGAGTTGTGTTTGGCCACGCAGTCGTGGGTGAACAGGGAATACAGGAAGGGACTAAGTACACACCCCTGAGGGGCCCCAGTGTTAAGGATCAGCATGGCAGACGTGTTGTTGCCTACTCTTACCACCTGAGGGTGGCCCGTCAGGAAGTTTCTAGGATCCAGTTGCAGAGTGTGGTGTTTAGTCCCAGAGTCCTTAGCTTAGTGATGAGTTTCGTGGGCACTATGGTGTTTAACAGCATTCTCACACAGGTGTTGCTTTTGTCCAGGTAAGAAAGGGCAGTGTGGAGTGCGATTGAGATTGCGTCATCTGTGGATCTGTTGGTGTGGTATGCGAATTGGAGTGGGTCTTGTTGATGTGAGCCAAGACCAGCCTTTCAAAGCACTTCATGGCTACCGACGTGAGTGCCAAGGGGCAGTAATCATTTAGGCAGGTTACCTTCGCTTCCTTGGGCACAGGGACGATGGTGGTCTGCTTGAAACATGTAGGTATTACACACTCAGTCAGGGAGAGGTTGAAAATGTCAGTGAAGACACTTGACAGTTGGTCTGCGCATGCTTTGAGTACACGTCCTGGTAATCGGCTTTGTGAATGTTGACCTGTTTAAAGGTTTTGTTCACATCAGCTACCGTGAGCGTTATCACACAGTCATCCAGAACAGCTGGTGCTCTCGTGCATGGTTCAGTGTTGCTTGCCTCGAAGCGAGCATAAAAGGCATTTAGCTCATCTGGTAGGCTCGCGTCACTGGGCAGCTCACGTCTGGGCTTCCCTTTGTAGTCCGTAATAGTTTTCAAGCCCTACCACATATGATGAGCATCAGAGCCGGTGTTGTAGGATTCAATCTAAATCCTGTATTGACGCTTTGGTTGTTTGATGATTTGTCTGAGGGCATAGCAGGATGTCTTATAAGCGTCCGGATTAGTCTCCCGCTCCTTGAAAGTGGCAGCTCTAGCCTTTAGCTTGATGCGGATGTTGCCTGTAATCCATGGCTTCTGGTTGGGATATGTATGTACAGTCACTGTGGGGACGATGTCATCAACGTGCATTTTTCAATGCCATTGGATGAATCACCGGAACATATTCCAGTCTTTGCTAGAAAAACAGTCTTGTAGTGTAGCATCCGCGTCATCTGACCACTTCCGTTTTGAGCAAGTCACTGGTACTTCCTGCTTTAGTTTTAGCTTGTAAGCAGGAATCAGGAGGATAGAATTATGGTCAGATTTGCCAAATGGAGGGCGGGGGAGAGCTTTGTATGCATCTCTCTGTGTGGAGTAAAGGTGCTCTATGATTTTCCCCCCCTGGTTGCACATGTGACATGCTGGTAAAAATTTGGTCATAAGCGGTCTTCGTGCCAGCTTCATTTTGTGGTGGTAAATAGACGGCTACGAATAATACAGATGAGAACTCTCTTGGTAGATAATGTGGTCTGTATCTTATCATAAGGTACTCTACCTCAGGCAAGCAATACCTCAAGACTTCTTTAATATTAGACATTTGCGCACCAGCTGTTATTGACAAAAAGACACACACCCCCACCCCTCGTCTTACCAGAGGTAGCGTCTGTTCTGCTGGTGCATGGAAAATCCCTGTAGCTCTATGTTGTCCGTATCTTCGTTCAGCCACGTCTCGGTGAGACATAAGATGTTACAGTTTTTAATGTACCCTTGGTAGGATAATCTTAATAGTAGGTCATCAACTTTATTTTCCATTGAGTGCACGTTAGCAAGAAGAATTGAAGGCATTAGGAGTTTACTCGCTTGCCTCCGGATTCTCAGAAGGATCCCCGATCTGCGGCTCCTTTTCTGGCATCTTTTCTTCACGCAAAAGGTGTGGATCTGGGCCTGTTCCAGTGAAAGTAGGATATCCTTCTCGTCGGACTCGTTAAAGGAAAAAGTTTCTTCCAGTCCAAAGTGAGTAATCACTTTTCTGATGTCCAGAAGTTCTTTTGGGTCATAAGAGACGGTAGCAGCAACAATATGTACACAATAAGTTAAAAAATAAGTTACACAAAACGCCAAAAAAATAACTAAATTGCACAATTGGTTGGGAGAATGTAAAACGTGTTCTTCGGCGCCATCTTTTAATTTTAGTACATTTGAATAAATTACTTAAAATGTACCAAGTATAATATATTACACTTATAAATATTATTTACATATAAATATTTTTAAAAGGATCCAAAATGTGACCAGAGGACAATACCCTAACCACAAAGTAGGCTATTTGATTGACAATGATTATTGTAATCGTAACAAATAAAAAACAAATAAACAAATAAAAAATGCAAACAGCTATTCAGAGACTATTTCAAAATGTTGATAGCCTCCCTCAATAAGATGTATTACAGCCTAAGCCTGACACAAAATGTAGAAATAGCAGCCTACTTTGACAACAACTCGGTGAATTGGATGTGGTGGCAGACAGGTTTTTAAAAACAACTCCTAGCAACACATTTTGCTACTTTAAAAAATTTATTTTGAACTTTTAGCAAAATGTATTTTGAACTTTTAGCAACTTTTGAAAAGTGGCTCAAATGCTAAAATGCACGCATTTTCCCTCTAAATGACACAAAAACGTTTTTCTCTGTCACACACTCAGTCACAACACACGTGCCTGGCTGCAAAAGTGCATTGTGAGTGACGTCAGCAGCAGGCGCTCAGCTCGTGCACAGGCAGCAGCAGGCCAGCAGCAATATGTTAGTATATTATGTAAGTTTGTAATAGTGTGTTATATGTGAAAATGTGTTCGTATTATAAATTGTATTTGAATGTTTAAGGACTCTTGGAAGATTAGTCCAAATGGGGACTAAAAGAGATCCAAAGAAAATAAAAATTGTTGGCAACGCTGGTCGCTACAGGCCCATTAGTTTTCTTTGTAGCCTCGTTTGAATGTTGCGGTTGCGCATATTTGTACGGAATGGGGTGAGTTTACGTTACAGTGTGCCAATGTTAGCTAATTAGTCACGAAGCGGGGATAGTTTCCATCGGTAGAAACAGGACAAAACAAGCAGCTTGTAGCTGGCTATGTAAACCAATATCACTACACAATATCATATGAGCTCCACTGCGCAGGCATCTACCCCTAACACTACAGCTAAACTGTCAAATAATAGAAAACAAAGCAATGTATAGCCTATGAATATCTTTCCCTAGCAAACATAACAAACTATGACCTAAACACAACAGATAATCTCCATTCCGGTGGCTAGTTTAGGCTCAGAAAATCAGCTAGTTTGAAATTTGAGGTCGACGCTTCGCAAACGCAGCCCAAATATACCAACACACACTTTTTCTGTTTGGCAGAGCTAGCTATAGCAAGCAGCCATTACCATATGAATTACATAAGTAGAAACAAGACAAAATAACCAACTAGCTGACGATATACAGCTAAACACTGCAACTATTTCCAAGAGACAGAGAGCAATCCTGCTCCACTGCTGATGAGCTCGCCTGTAGGCAACCAAATGATCATGACAGGATTTTCTAATCTGGGAGCTATTCCCAGAACTTCACATCATCAAACTTCAACAACACTGTTTAAAAAGTGCAAGGAGGACGTGTCCGAATCCGTATCATAAACCAAAATACACTACATTACCAAAAGTAATGTAGTGTAAAATCATGGGCATTAATACAGAGTTGGTCCCCACCTATAACAGCCTCCACTCTTCTGCGAAGGCTTTCAGCTAGATGTTGGAACATTGCTGCGGGAACTTGCTTCCATTCAGCCACAAAAGCAGTAGAACACTGATGTTGGGTGATTAGGCGTGGCTTATGGGTCAGCATTCCAATTCATCCCAAAGGTATTCGATGGGGTTTAGGTCAGGGCTCTGTGCAGGCCAGACAAGTTCTTCTACACCGATCTCGACAAACCATTTCTCACTGTGCAAGTGGCATTGGCATGCTGAAACAGGAAAGGGCCTTCCCCAAACTGTTGTCACATCATCTAGAATGTCATTGTATACTGTAGCATTAAGATTTCCCTTCACTGGAACTAAGGGGCCTAGCCCGAACCATGAAAAACAGCCCCAGACCATTATTCCTCCTCCACCAAACTTTACAGTTGGCACAATGCATTGGGCCAGGTAGCGTTCTGCTGGCATCCGCCAAACTCAGACTCACCTGTCAGACATCCAGAAGGTGAAGTGTGATTCATCACTCCAGAGAACGTGTTTCTACTGCTCCAGTCCAATGGCTGTGAGCTTTACACCACTCCAGACGATTATAGGCATTGCGCATGGTGATCTTAGTCTTGCGTGCGGCTGCTCAGCCATGGAAACCCATTTTATGAAGCTTTCGACAAACAGTTCTTGTACGTTGCTTCCAAAGGCAGTTTGGACCTTGGTAGTAAGTGTTACAGATGATTTTTACTTGCTACGCTCTTCAGCACTCGGAGGTCCTGTTCCGGAAGCTTGTGTGGCCTACCACTTTGCGGCTAAGCCGTTGTTGCTCCTAGACATTTCCACTTAACAATACCAGTACTTACATTTGACCGGGGCAGCTCTAGCCGGGCAGAAATTTGATGAACTGACTTGTTGCAAAGGTGGCACGTTGAAAGTCACTGAGCTCTTCAGTAAGGCCATTCTACTGCAAATGTTTACCTATGTGTTCGATGTGTGCTCGATTTTGTGTGCTCAATTTTATACACCTGTCCCCAACGGGTGTGGCTTGAAATAGCCAAATCCAGTAATTTGAAAAGTGTCCACATACTTTTGTGGAATTGTCCATAGGGCTCCGAGACAGGATTGTGTCTGTGGAAGGGTACCAAAATACTTCTGGAGCATTGAAGTTCCAAGAACACAGTGGCCTCCATCATTATTAAATGGAAGAAGTTTGGAACCACCAAGACTTTTCCTAGAGCTGGCCGCCCGGCCAAACTGAGAAATCGGGGGAGAAGGGCCTTGATCAGAGAGGTGACCAAGAACCCGATGGTCACTCTGACAGGGCTCCAGAGTTCCTCTGTGGAGATGGGAGAACCTTCCAGAAGGACAACTATCTCTGCAGCACTCCACCAATCAGGCCTTTATGGTAGTGGCTAGACGGAAGCCACTCCTTAGTAAAAGGCACATGACAGCCCGTTTGGAGTTTGCAAAAAGGCACCTAAAGGACTCTCAGACCATGAGAAACAAGATTCTTTGGTCTGATGAAACCAAGATTGAACTCTTTGGCATGAATGCCAAGAGTCACGTCTGGAGGAAACCTGGCACCATCCCTACGGTGAAGCGTGGTGGCAGCATCATGCTGTGGGAGTGTTTTTCAGCGGCAGGGACTGGGAGATTAGTCAGGGTGGAGGGAAAGATGAACGGAGCAAAGTACAGAGAGGTCTTTGATGAAAACCTGCTCCAGAGCGCTCAGGGCCTCAGACTGGGGCGAAGGTTCACCTTCCAACAGGACAACGACCCTAAGCACACAGTCAAGACAACGTAGGAGTGTCTTTGAGACAAGTCTCTGAATGTCCTTGAGTGGCCCAGCCAGAGCCCGGACTTGAACCCGATCTAACATCTCTTGAGAGACCTAAAAATAGCTGCGCAGCGACACTCCCCATCCAACCTGACAGAGCTTGAGAGGATCGGTAGAGAATGGGAGAAACTCCCCAAATGCAGGTGTGCCAAGCTTATACTGTCTTACCCAAGACTCGAGGCTGTAATCACTGCCAAAGGTGCTTCAGTAAAGGGTCTGAATACGTATAACATTTACATCGTTTATTTATTTTTATACATTTGCAAAAATGTCTAAAAACCTGTCTTTGCTTTGTCATTATGGGGTATTGTGTGTACATTGAATAGGAAAAAAACGATTTAATCCATTTTGTCCAATTACTTTTTAGCCCCTAAAATTGGGGAGCTATGTATAAAAGTGGTTGTAATTCCTATACGGTTCATACAATAATTTTCACAAAACCCTTAAATTAAAGATGAAAGTCTACAAGTAAAGCACATCTGGATTGTTTCCTATCAAATCCTTTGTGGTGGTGTACAGAGCCAAGATGATGCAAACTGTGTCCCTGTCCACATACTTATGGCTCTGACTAAGTGATGTTTTTACATTTTAAAAAGTAAAATGACATTATACCTTTCCGGTTTCTGGTTAATAACAGCCACGCGAATACGACAAGTTTGTTAGAAAGTACATTTTGCGACACAGATATTGTTAGAAAAACAAGGCCGTTCGCGGCCGCAATAGTAATTTTAAAAATGTCCGTTGATGGTCGCTATGGGTTCCAAAGCGTTTTTAATGAAATAATTATATAAATCAACAGTGGCATTAACTTCAATTAACTTTGCAACACTTCCAACGAATGACTTTTTTCACAACTGCCACCAGTGTGGCGCAAAAACATTTACAACAAAGGCATTTTGACATGCAAAAATAAATAAAAAGCATGTAAAACATATTCACTGAGTATACAAAACATTAAGGACACCTGATCATGTGACATTATCCTTGAAATACAAGCCAGGTGTGTGTGCGAATTTACAATGATGATGGCCTGAGGCTGAAACTTTTTTCAACTTCGATTTTTGCACTCTCTTGGGTTATTTTTTTGTGCACCACAGTTTTTTGATAAACATTTTTATTTTGTATTTAAGCTTCAGTTTTGAATGTATTCCTTTTTTCGACAGTGTGCAGTCTCAATATTTTTCAGTAGTCTTATTTTGACTTCTATGCACCTGGAACAGACACTATTCAATAGTAAGGACCGTAAGAGCGCAGATGGCCTCATCATTAATATACATTGTTTGAAAGGTGGATATAATTTCCTCTGAATACCTGAACAAAACATCGTCTGTAAAACCCATGTATTGCATGTTTGTCATGTGAACTAATGCCAGGCACATTTGTTCTTTGATCTGATGTACACAAAAGGGACCTTTTCCAATCAAATAATCAAAACATAAAGGTCCGCTACGTAAGTGATCAAGATGCAATTCGGTCGAATCAGATGTGTGTGATTATAAAGGTAAATCATGATTACTGACTTTTGCATTGCTGGGGATGTTCATTTAACACCAGCCTTACATGTACTATTTAGCGTCATCTACTGGGTGACAAGTGCATTGCTAAAACGGGTTACGGTATGGTTATGTCAATGGTATATGTGAGCAGAAATGAGTGTAACGATGTCTAATACTGCATGATCCATTTCACCCCTGAAGAACATCAAGCATGATGAAACGATTCCAAATGCCTTCTTGCAAAATCACTCAATTCAGTAAAATGAGTTGAAGAAACACCTTTCTGGAGTTAACAGCATTCTTGTAGTTCATCTAACAAGGACCCTTTAAAATGTCTCTGACTTTTACTTAGGAACGGGTTTGTTTTTTTCAGTGGGATTTCCCTGTTTAAAGAGATACTTCTGTATACTTACCCAGTAGTTCTGAACGTAGCACGCATGAACCAAAATTGGTCCCAGAAAATTGCATTCTACATAACATATATCCACGTCATTGCTCTCACTTACTCTGCTGTGTTTGCGCCTCTTGCTAGCCGTCACTCAAATGGCGAGGAGCTGAAGCTCATTGGCTTGAACTCATATTGCTAGGTGGCTGGCCCATGTGGGGAAAATGGTGCAGCACAGCTTAGTAGTTGCCAAAGTTCCGGAGCATGTCTTTAAATACATTTTAAGAAATACAAAAATAAAACAATCAAAACAATCTTATATTCTGAAATAATTGTTCTGCTTTGAGTCCATAATATCCAGCATAAAGTCAGTCAGCCATTACCACCAGGGTAATTGAACACACAGCTGCTAAAAGCACTTCTTCAGTGACCTACATGGGACTTGTCTCCTATAGCAGCCATAGAACACATTCCATAAAACAGTAGACAGATAACAAAATGGTCAACGCTATCTTGGACAAATCCAAAACAGAGCTGGGTCTAAATAAGTTCAACAAAAGACAGTGGGAGATGCATGGACAAAATGTTTTTTAATTACATTTTTAAAAATACATAGCACTTCTTTTTCTAGACCTCTCTCTCTGTTCGTTGAGCAATCTCATAACGTATTCTGGAAAGGGTTTTAAAACAATGACGATATTTTACAAATCAAAAACGAAAATACGCGTGTGGTTGTCTCTACTGGGGCTATGGTTTCTGGATTGTACTGATCTGGATGTGATGGTCTAGCTCTAGTCTGTCAGACGACCCAAACCCAGGCTCGGGGGTACCGTAAAACTTGACAACATGGCAGGGGAAGGGTGGTTGGGTCAGTCTTAGTACAACGCCTCAGCGTTACTGCTCCTAGGCTTCTTTATCTTGTCAATGTTCTTCAAGATCATGTCGTGTAACGTTACCTGTAGCAGAGCAGAGTTCAGGATTAGAACGCAACGTGTTAACTTGCGGGCAGAAATGGATGGCGAGGAAAACTATTCCTGTGTATAACAGGACATTTGACTCACGTATTGATTTCTCAGCTCTGAAACTATGATCTTGAGGCTGATGTATTCTTTCTCATCAATCTCCGTCACTGTGCGCCGGTAGTCCTCCTGTTTAGCGACAGAGTGACATAAGGTAAATAGTGATGTAGGTGCAGGTAAAATATGCATACTAGGGTTGGAACGATATCCAAATGTCCATACCATCGTTTTGCCCTCAGTAAATGCACACACGGTGTAGATAGGTTTCTGCCTGGAAGAAGCTTGCCAACCAGACCTGCAGTTTGCAAATCACACTTACCACATGTGGGTATTTTGCTATTTTGGACACCAGCTTTGCTCTTGTGATGTAGTATCTATGGGCAGATAGGAAATAATATGAACACACAGTCTACTACAGTGAGAGTGCTCAGTGTAAACAAAGTAAAGACTGGGTTGAGGTTAGTACCTGGATATCTGGTCAAGGTAAGATGCTGCCTCTCCCTCCACTGTTCGGAGTTCAGCAACTGTCTCCTCCTGCAGAGGCCAAATAAGCAATTGAGTAATGGTTCAATGTAGCTATACACTTCAATGAGACCTTCGGTACAGACAGCAATAACATTTGACCTTTTAATACATTTAAAGTAAACACGGCACCTGAATTGAAACTCCAAAGTTGTTGCCATCTTCTATTCTCGGGATAAGCAACTGAACCCACATTTTGACCTGAAGAACAAGAAAGACTGAATATTCGATCATGGGTGAAAAGCAATGAGTGACACGAGCACCCGCCCAAAATAGATTAAGGAAGAAACGGTGTGGGATAAAGCTACGCACCGTGTTACATTTCTCTATCAGTGTCCTGATCTCTGGCTTGACCTTCTCGATCAGGTCCACCAGCTTGGCATTGCTCTTCATCATCCCACCGGGCATGACAAAAACCTTGGTGCCAGCCACTGTAGAAGGGGAAGAGAAGATGAACAAGAGAGGTTTTACCACTGGACTTGAACATTGGAGCAAACGGAGCAGCTGCATCCCCACTTTACTAGAAAAATATCATGATACATTGGGTAATCTATCATTTTCAATAATTAGTCATGTTTTGAGCTAGGTATTAAAATAGATATGGCATAATAATAAAACAGATTACATTTTGCACCCACCCCCCATCGCCTCAAGATTAATGGTTTTGACCACTCTAACGTTTTGCTTCGCTCCCACGCACACTGTGTTGGTTCAGTGCAGTTAGAAAGCACTAGTTTGTACCACTGATGCTTAAAATGAAAAGGCACCTGCAATAATACAATTCTTTATCCATTTTGTTGTGCTCTTACATTTGTATCGTTGTTTCATATCCGACGGTGTTGGTCCAATGGTATTGTTACACATCATTTTAGCTGCATTCACCACAAGCAAATTGATTGTAGGGTTTCACTTTGCCTGTTAGAACCATGACGAGCACAGGCATGTCTGATTTCGCTGGAGCGCAGTAGGACTGAGTGGCCTTCCACCAGCCCACAAAAGGTTGCACCTTAGTAGAGAACTGCATGATTTAAGGACAGGGTCAAGTTTACAGTTTAAGCTGCTTCACGCCCCACCACTGGAGTTCAGTTAGCTTATTTACTAGCTGTAAAAAGTCATTAGTGCTATTAGCTCTAACCAGCCACAGTGGATATCTGAAGTCAAACCACCGAGGCCGCCAGCAAGCCCTGCAGAAGATGCTGCCGAGCTTCGACTAGTTCCGTGTGAAGAGCCGACGCACCCTTCAACAACCGCCGCCGGGATAATGGCTCCACAGCCCCTTCCACTTCTGACTGTTCCTGACAAATCTTGGAACAGAGGAGGCGGACCAGGTTAGAATCTTAACCTAGCCGCAGGTTTTCTGTTGAAAAACGTCCATTTAATAGCAACCGGTTCATAGGAACAGAGAGGAAGGAATACTGGGTTTCTGCAGATGTCATTTTGGTTCCCATGTCAAAGGTTCTGTATTGGGTCCAAGGCGGATATTCTAACTGGAAGCGTGCTATTGATGGAACCAAAGGATTCACTAGCCACGCATCAAACAGGGAGCATTTGAAATGCACTGCACTGTGGAAAGAAAAACTAGTTTGGCGTGCACTGGGAACTGAGGTGTCAACACTTGTTAAATGATAGGCAGCTGGCAACAACTTATTTTCCACTGACAAATGTGTTCAGTCAGCACAGAAGAAGCATGCTACATCCAACGAAAGCTCAACTAATCCAACTGGCATTTGAGGGGGATCTTACAAGACGATTTCGGGAAGAATGAAATGATCAATTACTCAGGAAGTTCAACAGAGCATCAAGACTGCAACTCTTCTGAAAAGGTAAGAAACAAACGTATGCTGAACTAAAATATAAAACGCAACATGTAAAGTGTTGGTCCCATGTTTCATTAGCTGAAGTTTAAAAAAATCCCTGAAATGTTTCAAACGCACAAAAAGCTTATTTCTCAAATGTTGTGCACAAATGTGTTTACATCCCTGTTGGTGAGCATTTCTCATTGTATCAAGAAGCTGATTAAACAGCATGATCATTACACAAGTGCATCTTGTGCTGTGACCGTTTTGTCACAACACAATGCCACAGATGTCTCAAGTTGAGGGAGCATGCAGTTGGCATGCTGACTACAGGAATCTCCACCAGAGCTGTTGCCAGAGAAGTGAATGTTCATTTCTCTACCATAAGCCGCCTCATGTTGTTTTAGTCAGTACGTCCAACCGGCCTCACAATCGCAGACCCTGTGTAACTACACCAGCCCAGGACCTCCACATCCGACTTCATCCCCTGCGGGATTGTCAGACCAGCCATCCGGACAGCTGATGAAACTGAGGAGTATTTCTGTCTGTAATACAGCCCTTGTGGGGGGGGGGGGGGGCTATGTCTCCCGAGGCCCAACCATGGTTGTGCCCCTGTCCAGTCATGTGAAATCCATATATTAGGGATTAATGAATTTACTTCAATTGACCCGATTTCCTTATATGAACTGTAACTCAGTAAAATCATTGAAATTGTTGCATGATGCGTTTATGTTGTTCAGTTTAATTGGTTGGTTTTACATCAAAATCTTGGTAGTATAGCCAGTGGCCTCATTTTCAGCAAACACCTAGGCTATGCAATGGCAAAATGGCTTCTTTAGCTAGCCTATATTTTCATTGCCAAAACAGCCTTGCTTAGTGTGTAGCGCGCTGTCCAAGGTGCTGATAGAGCAAAACAGATTTCGCACCATCCTGCCACTTCTTGGTCAAAAGCACTCAATGGTCTCTGCATTTTAAGTTGTATGTTTTGTTGTGATATAAGCAGAAATCAATATCATTCCAATGCAAGAAACCAAATGACTCTCCTGGGTATAGCTACATATTGGTATGTTTCATCATAGAAATAGATAACCATAGCAATATAATGTAGGCTTGCATGGTTTTAAATGGATCTGCACGTATTGAAACTATTTTTAATGTATGCCGGCATTGTGTTCGTTCATATTCGCAGTTGTGTCGGTAATCTAAGACAAACTGCTATTTAGTATCTTAGTTTGCATGAAAAACTAGGGTACTACTTTTCAGCATTTAGTTCGCATTATTTTGTTAAGACACCTGTGTGTATGACTGCGTTCACATAGTCATTTTGTTCAGTTACAAACAGCCTATCGCCCCATAGCACTCACTTCTGTCATTATAAAGTGCTTTGAGAGACTAGTCAAGGATCATATCACCTCTACCTTAGCTGACACCCTAGACCCACTTCAAATTTGCTTACTGCCCCAATAGATCCACAGACGATGCAGACGCCATCACACTGCCCTAATCCCACCTGGACAAGAGGAATATCTATGTAAGAACGCTGTTCATTGACTACAGCTCAGCGTTCAACCACATAGTACCCTCCATTCTCATCATTAAGTTTGGGACCCTGGGTCTGAACCCAGTCCTGGACTTCCTGACCGTCCGCCCCCAGATGGTGAAGGTAGGAAACACCTCCACTTCGCTGATCCTCAACACAGGTGCCCCACAATGGTGCGTGCTCAGCCACCTCCTGTTCCCACGCACGCCTCCAACTCAATCATCAAGTTTGCAGATTACACAACAGTATGCCTGATTACCAACACTGACGAGCCTACAGGGAGGAGGTGAAGAAAACAACCTCTCACTCAATGAAAACAAAACAAAGATGATG
This sequence comes from Salvelinus alpinus, assembly GCF_045679555.1. Classification (NCBI taxonomy): domain Eukaryota; kingdom Metazoa; phylum Chordata; class Actinopteri; order Salmoniformes; family Salmonidae; genus Salvelinus; species Salvelinus alpinus. The sequence continues at coordinate 39,883,554 of NC_092092.1, forward strand.
ATCGTGGACGTCAGGAAACAACCCCCGGGATTGAACCAGGGTCTGTAGTGCCACCTCTAGCACTGAGATGCAGTGTTTTAGACCGCTGGGCCACTCGGGAGCAGCCATTATACCAAAGCTTTTACACCCCCACTTTCAAACAAAGCCAGGCACCCATACACTAGGCTTGTGGTAAAAAAAACTAAACACCAGAAAACTCACATGTGGTAAAAATGTGTGTGAATTACTCACCCTTGTCCTCCCCAGAGCCATCTTCCATCTTCCTCTTTTTGGCATTTTGCTTTGAAGAGGATATCAAGTTGTTTACAATGAACACATGCAATCACAGATGGCATTTGGTAATTACAGGGTGTTAAATTCCATTCCAAGTCTCACCGCTTCAAGTCCATCGTGGAGGTTCGAGAGTATAATGGGGTCTGGCACAGTCAAGTTGATTTCTGAGTGTATTTCCTTCAGTTCACAGATGTTTAAGCCAGGATCCTGCAAAGGATGACCAACAACACATACACACACTATAAAAGGGAAGTCAGAGGACATTTGACTAATCATTTCATGTTGATGACATAAATAAGTTTACCTTGAGGAAATGGTCGAGTTCCAATAACTTATTTGGGAAAAAACGTGCCACTAACTCCTCCGCCTGTGAAACAAAAGAGTTGAGTTGGAAAATGACATTCAGATCTAGATACAGGTAGCTAGCTACAATATTGGCTTTTGTCCCTCAATGAATAAAACACTAAAAGGAAACTCACCTCCCCAGTAATTCGTTCTCTGAAAGCATCGACCTGAACAAATAACAACCAAACTGTCATATCACAGGCAAACAATTAAAAAAAATCAGCAAGTCTGTTTAAATACAACAAGTGAGTAGACTAGACTACTGTCTGCCATATGATACCAGTCATCAACGTCATTTCAACATGCTTACTCTACTGTAAGCAGTAGAGTAAGCTTACTCTACTGACTAGGCCTAAAAGAATTGTGCCGAATTGAGTTACCGGTATCTCGACACCGTTAGCTCGCACCGAAATATGTGGCACAGCAACCCTTTTGTTCAGGGAGGTGCACCATGTTGTTAGACAGTTTGCCTTGTCCGTTATGACGGGCGCCATAAGATAAAGCAAATTACCTTAAACAATTGGCCTCATTCTGATTCATATAATTGCAAGCTAGGTCACGTTAGCATTACATTAGCTAGCTAGCAACTTTCCCCCATGATGTCTCGTGACATGTGGCGTTGATAAATCACGTTTTACCTTAGTTTTGAGTTCATTGTCCACCTTGAGTAGAGAATTCATCTTCTTTAACCACAAATGGGGGAAAAGTACGATTGTCCTCAATTCATTTAATTCGGGGCTAAACGTGTGGTTTTCCCACTCCCGTCAGCCACACTTGTGAGCTTAAAAATGACGTATTCAACATGCGACAACACTACAAAAGAATACGCATGCGCATTAGCTATGCACTGAACGCGTCATCGTATTTTCCTGAACGCAGCTGAAGATGTAAACAAGAGGATTGGCGAGTGCGAAAGCTCGTTTTGTCCACTATTACCTTCCATGATTGTCCATATTTAATCGCAAAAAGCAGCAATGGGGCTCCCTGTTACTATTAAAGTGAATTTCAGGGGAAATGTAAAGAGATTTGTCGCTCCAGATTTGGACAAGTCGGAATGGGAGTCGGTAGAAGCCTGGGTAAGTAGCGCTGGCGCAGTTTAGCTAGCCTGGATTCTTCGAGGCCCCTTGTCTAGCAGGCCTAGCTAGCACAACATTACACCACACGAATTACATTTGTCTGCAAATGATCTTTCTAACAACACAAATTATGATTATATGTGATGTTGTCTTGTTATGCTGATCCTCAATCATCATGCTTTTTTAATTGAATCTGCAGATAAAAGCATCATTTGGAATAAGCCATTTTCAAGTGAAATATTTTGATGAGGACAACGAGGAGGTGAGTTAAAATGTATTTTGTACTACTGTGTATTATTTCAACAAATGCAGTGCCAACATTTATGATGTACAACAATAGTAGTAATAATAACACACAAGAGATACATTAGCAGGGCGGGGGTGTTCTTATATTTATCCTCTTACACACAAGTGTAACTCCCCCAGAGAGTAGGGTCACGACGAGGGTCGCCATGCGTTGTACAGCGCCGATGGAGCAATTAGGGTTAAGAGCCTTGCACAAGTGCACAGCGAACGGATTTTTTTTCACCATGTCAAATAAAATCGCATTTTATTAGTCACATGCGCCGAATACAACAGGTAGACCTTACAGTGAAATGCTTACTTACAGGCCCCTAACCAACAATGCAGTTTATAAAAGAATAAGAAATAAAAGTAACAAATAATTAAAGAGCAGCAGTAAGTTAACAATAGTGAGACTATATAAAGGTGGGTGTTTGAATGTTAAATGAAGCAAGTACCATAACGGGGTACCGGTACAGAGTCAATGTGCTGGGGCACCGGTTAGTCGAGGTAATTGAGGTTTTGTCCACTATTACCTCTGCGCCGGGATTCAAACCAGACTACCTGCCGCCCCAATATTAATAATTGTTTATTATTCAGTATACTGATTACAGTAAACTGAAGATGTTGTGTAACACTATCTGTTTCTGTATCTCCTTTTTCTTTGATCCAGGTTTCCATCAATAGCCAAGGTATTGAATAAAGTGTTAACTTAATAGGCTTTTTTTTTTTTGTGAATGTTATTAAAGCTTCACAGTTCATAATCTTCACCAACACATGTATTCTCTGATCTCTTTTGATTGTGTTTCAGAGGAATATGAGGAGGGTGTGAAGGTATTCAAACTTACATGTTCTTTCATGGGTTTCAATAGAATTATTATTATTCTTTTTTTTTTTAAACTTTTTCTTCCAGTGTGTAGAATGCTGTACGTAATTACTGAACGTGGCATGTGGTGTAATGTATTTCCTCCAGAGTGCAGAGAAGCAGGGGAACCAGTTGCACATGAACGTTTACAAGGCGAAGCAGGGTCAGGCTGGCACTGGGCCGGTCAAGACCCAAGAAGTGAAGGAGCTGAAGGGGGAACTCCGGCCAGCCCCGCCGTACCCCTCCAGGGTCAAGACTGTGGACAAAGGCACACAGGTCACTCCCGAGAGAGATGCTGTAAGAGCACCACTCGTGGCTTTCAATGTTGATGTAATGTTGTCTGAATGTAAGAAAAGCGTTGTCAGGATGGTTTATTTTTGCATGAGCGATATACTCGTTGTCTTCATGAAATGTGCCAATGTAATAATAGAACTAGAGCTAAGATTTGATGAACACACACTTCGGTTTCATAGTATGATTTTGACTAATCGTAATGAGTTTAATGTCGATCATTTGATTTCATAGGTGGTTGTGAAGGACAACAAAGTGACTAAGCCAGAGGATAAGCTTCCCCCAGCTTGGTTTAGATCTTACATGGAAAAAGTAAGTCCATATTGAAATTATGTTCTTGACTATTTCAGAAATATAAAGGAATACGTCCCTAAAAATCTATTTAAAAAAATTAAATTTAGGAAACTTTTTTAACGGGATCCCTCTCCTGTCAGTTCAAGGATGAGATGGTGAAGGAGGTGGTGGAGAGGATGTGCAGCGACTTCTCTGGCCAGTGCTGCACCCACAAGGCCCCCAACCCTGGTGGGCCTCTCGAGGCCCTTGGAGCAGTGGGCGGAGTCAATATCAAAGGCCCAAGGGTGAACTCCTCCTCCACCGGCCCCCCCGCCTACTCCTCATTGGGCTACACTCCAGAATGCAGCAAATGCAAGAGACCAGCCACCGATGGAGCTTATCAGTGCAGGTAAACCGCATCACAACAATAACAGATCAGTGCTATTATGTTGTTAATGAGTAACTCAGAAGTGGAAATAGTATAAAATGTTTATTTTACTTATTCCTCATGAAATATGTCACTTTCAATTAGTAATATAAGTAACCTTGCCCGTGCATTCTTTTTGGTGTCCTGTTTTTCTACAGAGTGTGTCCGTCCTGTATCTTATGTGAGCTGTGTCGACACAGCCACGACCCCAGCCACAACCTGGTGAGAACCAAGACTCCCCTCTCCATCCCTGAGCATGGGATGTCAGGAGAATTAAGGTTAGTCCGCTGGATGTAGAAGCCTGCCTTTACTGTGATGTTGTCTATGCATTACTTTACCTATCTTACTTTCTTGAATTGTCAGGAGATGCTCAGCATTCACACCTCTCTCTATATTTTGTTTGTGCCCAGGTTTCCAAGGCGAGGAGACTGGACCGTGCGCAAGGCTGAGCGTCAGCGCCTCAAAGCCGAGAGGAGGCAGCTCAAGGCCGAGGTGAAGGAGATTAAGAAGAAGCTGAGGCTGGAGAAGAGGGGCCTGCAATGGAGCGGCCCTGCTTCTGCCTCCGCCAGATCCAACGTGGCCACCACCCAGGCCCCTGCTGCTACCCAGGCCCCAGCACCAGGCCCTGCCCCAGACCCCCAGGCCTCCAGTCCAGAGTAAGCGCCACCCCGGGAGGGCGTCAGAGTGCTGGGTGTCTCTAGGCCCAGCATGGAGCAAAAATCAAATATTTTCCCAAGAAATAGGCCATCTTTGTAATAGTTGTAATAGAGTTTATCGCTGGTGGATGATGGAACTACCTCACGTGTGAATCTGCTGCTGCTGCTTCATATATTTCTAAACCAAAAAATTGCTTTGAGCTGCAAAAAAGGATCCTGCTTTTTTGATGATTCATAAAAAAACAGGGATGGGTCTGAAGCCGGGGCTGTTTTCAACAATGCTCTGTACACTTGAAATACTAGGGGTCCCGAGGTCTCCTACACCACCTTGGTGCCCACTATGGCTGCCTTGTTTCTGGATGAAAATCTGCCCGACGGGACCCGCCGAGAGCCCGGCACCAAGTTCATCAAGTATTGGAAGATGAAGAACTCAGGCATCATCAACTGGACCTCAGAGACCAAGGTACCACCCGAGAGGAACGATCTCAGTCCCTAACCTGCATACTAAAACGATCTCAATCCCTAACCCGAATACTAGAACTAACCCCACCTAATTGTAACTATTGATTACTTGTAATTAGTACTTACCCTGTCTGATTATTAACCTGACTAGTGCTACAGCCTTTTGTGGATTCGGTGTAAGTTCTCAGTTTTAAGTGTTTGTGTCTGGTTCCTTGGGTTTGTGTAAATGTATGTGTCTTCTTTGCATGCCTGTGTCTTTGTGTGTGTCTTTAGCTGCAGTGCATGTGGGGCAACCTGGCACTGGCATTGGGGGAGAAGCGTGAGGTGGCCGTGCCCCTCCTGCAGCCGGGCCAGGTGGGCGTGGTCAGTGTGGCCTTCATCGCCCCGGTGATGGAGGGCACCTACACCTCCCACTGGCGCCTTGCACACTGCGGAGAGCAGTTTGGCCCTCGCGTGTGGTGCAGCATTGTGGTGGCCCCCAGCACCAGCCCACACACCAACTGTCCTCAGAACAAATGCCTGGCAAGTCAACCACCTCTGTGTCCCATTCACATTTCTTTACCCAGTACGTACACTAGTGCAGGGATGGATTTACTAAGCAAATTTGACACCAGGTACAAAGCAATAATATTTACGTAGCTAATGCAGACACTTCTATAGGGCTGGACTTAGGTTCAGTAATAAAACCTCAAAATCCAGCCTATTTCCACCACTATTAGTATCATTGTATCATTCCAAGCCTTGCTCATGTTCGGACATTCTCCCACACTGTGCTTCAGGAGGTGGAGCCCAGGCCTGTGGTTGTGGAGAAGGTGGGGGGGGTGTCGAGTAACAGCTCCAGGGACAGTGGTCTGGCCATGTCTGTAGACTACTGCCACAGAGACTACCACTTCCCCTCTGTAGACCTGCTCACTGCACAGGTGAGGAAAGGCTTAGGTCAAGGCAGGTTGGCTTTGCCATAAAGGTAGACGTTATCATACACCACGGGGCAACTTCATGCATTATTCAATGACTCAACGATATTTGTGCTTTGTATTTGTAAATTGTTTTTTTAGGATCTGTTGTCCTTTGAATTGCTGGATATTAACATTGTGCAAGAGTTGGAGAAAGTTCCGAACAACACTCCAGTCGGTAAGAAATAATACGATGCCACCACAATTTTTTGGGTGGGGCATTTTTTCCCCCCTGATATTCAGAGTTTCAAGACCGAATGCTTGTCAGACTTGTGATGACCGAGATGAGTTTGTTTTTGTTCCATTGGTAGATCTGACCCCCTGTGTGTCCCCTCTGCCCCACAATGGTCCTCTACTGGAGCACCCAGGCACCGACCAGATTGAAAACAACACTGAGATGAACTGGGTCAACAACCTGCTAGGTAAGGCAGAGGTGAATGTCGTGGACTTTTCACCATACTGAGTTGTACAGTAAATAAGTGAAGACAATATCAAATTGTGAGATGTTGTGTTGCTTATGAATGTAGGCTAGACTTGAGGCGTTATGTTAACTAGGGGGACGTGTCGGCTTGAGTAAAAGAAGTTGAGAGAAAAGAAGCTTTGGTCCCAGTGATGACCCTGAATCGGGCACGGCCCTAATCTTTGTATTGGGTGTTGTGGTCAGGAGTGAACGAGGAGAACTCTGACCCACCTGGCCACGAGGAGGAAGACATCAGCGGGACTCAGTTTGTGTGTGAGACGGTGATCCGCTCCCTCGCCCTCGAGGAGGCTCCCGACCACAAGCTCCCTCGCAGACATCAGCCCAGCTATTGCAAGCCCAAAGGTGAGGCGGCCATCTTGTTTGGTTGAATTTCCCAACAAAATGTGAAAACATGTAATCATCACTAAGTGAAAATGATATGAGACTCAGTTGAACGATAAAGTATGGTTGTTCTGTCCACTCACTATCTGTGGTATTTGTTATGACATTCATGCAATACTCTGTATAGCCAGGGTTGTGGGTTCGATTCCCACGGTGGACCAGTATGAAAATGTATGCACTCACTACTGTAAGTCGCTCTGTATAAGCACGTCTGCTAAATAACTAAATAGTCTAAATTGAAGTTTAAAACTAAAGTTGTTTTTGAAGCTGTAGCCTCGGGCCCTGTCTTTGGATACGAGAGGAAAGTATTTGACACAGCATTAAGAGTGACAGGACCAGATTTGCTGATGATGGGGGTTATGAGAGATCAAGGTTCACCTCCAGGCCTTCCCCAGATCACACTTTCAAAGGAGACTGTCACAGGTAAGGAACAGCTCTCACTGCAGCCTGTCTGCTTCTGTTTACAGACTCTAGTAACTCAAGTCAAAATGCACCAAGTAATGTTCTCACCTTTTACACATTGGCAATTGTAAATCAGCAGAAGACATGATTACGACACATAATCAGAAAAATGTTGGTTTGTTCTCAATGCTTTGTCCTCAGAGGTGCTTCTGGCCCCAGAGGTTGAACATGTGTACATGGAGCTGTATGCAATGAAGGAGGAGGACAAGGAAGACAACAAAGCCAGAAAGGATGTGATGGACCAGAAAGCCAAGGATAAAGAAGATGAGGATGAGAACTACGTTGAGATTGAAGAGGAGAAAGAACATGAGGAAGAAGAAGAAGAGCGAGCAGACTGGGACGAGGTGAGCAGCCAAATCTCCACCTTGTCCTCCTCCTCCTGCGAGGACTACGTCATCGTCCTGCCGGACTGCTACGACACCAGTCGGCCGCTGGACGACTCCACGTACAGCTCCGCCCTGTTGGAGCCTGTCACTGCCGCAGCCGTGGAGCAGGAGGCGGCGCCAGACTCTGAGCCCGAGGAGCTGGACAGAGCCACCCCAGAGGGGGAGAGGCAAGAGAGGGGCGAGGCTGCAGCCACAGTCACGGAGACCGCCATCCACAGCAGTGTCAACCAGATGCTGTGTGCCTCCCAGACGCTGGATGCTGTCCCCCTTACCCCTGAGGTGGTGCCACCTCCGGTCTCTCTCCTGCCCCCACAGGCCCTGTACACACACAGGTGAGAGGTCTCTCTGAGGCAATAGTAGGCTATCAGCTTAGATATTATAGGGGACAATGATATCACGACCGATGATATGTTACTGTTCAATCACACATGTTTGCAGTGTGTTTTATTGAAGTGAAGTGCAAATTGTTCAGTATCTTCTGCAGGAGGACTATCAGACTCATACTATACTATAGTCCCACTGTCCCTTCTCTCTCCGATCAGTATATCATTATTTTCGGTGTGTTTTCCAGGTCTGAAGCATTCCACGTTGCAGAGCCAACAAGTCAACAAGCGTCTGGACCAGTAGAACCATGCCAACCAGCGGTCCATTTAAATGGTGGGTGTTAAGACAGACACACAGCCGGTCGGGAAAGGGTCTACAAAATCCAGCCTTTTCACTGCATGAAGCGGACGCGACGTGTTTTTTGGAAGCTCTGATCACACAGTCCAAAAATATGCAATGGAACTAATGTGACTAGCTAGTCTTGTGTTTGTTCAGTCGTGTTCTTTTGAGGATGTGTTCACTTCGCTGTCTGCGGCCACTGACCAGAAAGGAAACGTGTGTTTTGAAGAGACGGGAACAGGAAAACGTCTCAACTGTTCTATAATAGCTCTCTCATCCAGTATGTGTCCCCCCCCCCATCTATATTTCAGTATCTAGTTCAACCAGACCATCGGGCCTAGCCAGTGCCTTGGAGACGTACAACTCCAGACCCTGCAGCTCCCTGCGCCCAAGGTGAAACACCTACACAATATTAAAAGACCCACTCCAGCCTCCCCAGTACCTCATTTATCATCTGATTTACTTAACAGAAGTCACATCTCAATAGGTGGTCCGGGTCTCCTCATGATATGGCAGGTGGGCCTTTCCTCTTTGGTCCTCTATTGCTTCTCCATTGTTCCCGCAAGCAAGGGGGAGGCCGATGCCATGAGACTGCACCCATCAAACCAACTTCTTGAATTTAGCAATTGTCATAAAAAAAATTTAAACGCTATTTTGCTTCAAACATTTTAGTGTTTGTACTTTACTGTATTTATACTTGTAATATCGCTTTTCAATGGTAAAAGTAAAAAAAATAGCCTCGTTTAGTTGTAGAAATGATCCACATCTATTTTCATAAAAAATGTTTGTCCTCATTTGGCTTAGTTGAAACACTTGGTTTCTGCCAACAAATGAATATTTGAATATGAAACGTTTCAATGCCTACTAATCATTCATTGTTAATAATAGGCACCGTATTTTTGACACATGACATTTACATTTTAGTCATTTAGCAGACGATCTCATCCAGATTAGGGTTAAGTGCCTTGCTCAAGGGTACGTCAACCCATTTCACCTCGTCGGCTCGGGATTCGAACCAGCAACCTTTCGGTTACTGGCCCAATGCCCTTAACCACTACGCTACCTGCCTACATGTAGATATCAGAAGATAAAACTGTAAATGATAAAACCGCAATGAAGAGGAGATATTTAAAGACCTTCGTGGCGTGATGTCATTGGTGATATAACAATGACACAACGTTTTGTTGACACACACGCTTTGTGGCATTTTGGGTCTTGTGAAAGCATTGCTAGCTCCAAACCACTGGCCCTGGAACAAATTGTTCCCCATAGTGGCTGACCACATCCTTCCTGTTCTATAGGGGCCAAGGTGGTATCACGGAGGGACTAGTCAAGGGGGTTCTGTCAGTGGCAGCGTCCGCCTACAAGGCTCTCTTCACCGGACAGAGCTGCTCCACACAGGTAGGTCCCACATACAGCCCAATACGTCACCTCGTCACACACTGCCATGAGATAAAAACTTGACTTAACTTTTGAAATGCTCTATGATAAATGGTTATAACATCATAAAGATTAGTGATTATTTCATACAACTGTGATACAAGTTTATCTATTTTAAAGTGTTTTTGGCTCAAAAGACCAAGGTGATGCATGTCTTTTACAGTGTTGTATGTACAGTATTATTGTATGACCCCCTGTGCACTTTAACATGACAAACCAGAACTAACCTTTTGACGTGGCTCCCCCACCCCCTTCACTGCAGCGTGTGGACCCGGCCAGCCAGGACGCCTCCATGATGGCCGTGCTGCTGGAGATGGGCTTCAGGGACCAGCGGCTCAACCAATGGCTGCTGAGGAAGCACAAGCACAACCTGCTGCACACTGTCGACGAGCTGGTCACCATGGCCGACAACACACTACTGACAGGCCGGTCGTCCAATCAGCCAGGCCACTACACGACCCCTGACACCCAATGAGAGAGAGGGGGGGGGTCATTTTGGCACTGATGTCAGGTCATGGGCCTTACCTATTGACAGGGCCAGGGTAGGTTCTCTGTCCCAAAGAGAATGGAGGTTGTGGGTATTGAATGTAATCAGAATTCCAATCTTCTCCATTGTGTTGGGTATTGAGACTATTCTTGTTGTTTTGAGGGACTTACATGGTTGAGTCACAGTGGGATTCAATTACATAGGAATGCTGAAGAACTGAGATGTCAGAATTCTTTTAGATATAGTAGTGAATTGGCCTAAACAATGCAATATTGTATGTATGTATCAAAAGTACTGTTATTTTAGATGTCTGGCTACAAGCAACATTTGATCTGTGGATTGTATAAGGAACAGACACTGCAGACTAAGGAAATAAGCTGTTTCTTTCTAGGAGACACCTGCATGTCAGTTTTAAGCATACGAGTCATACTTGTGGTACTATAGGACTCGCATCTATAAATGTTGTCTCTGCATCACACTTGTACTAATTTTCCTCTTTCACCATTGTAAGAATCATCCCCTTTTCATATCTTTCTATCATACAACACTACGTATATCCGACCATAACATTCCTAAGTTTGTTCATGGAACCAAGTTTCTCATAGGTTGTTTTTATGAATGGTAATCAGTGACCGAGTCATGGTGATTTGAGTGCATAGGTTTCAAACGTAGGCCTATACTATGTTTGACAGTTCGGCCTATCTCTGTGTGTACTTTTCCTTTAAGAAAAAAAGAGCTTTGTAACTGGACACATGTTTGTGGTTGTGATATGTTCAAATACTAACAGTTTCAAAATCAAATTTATTTATATAGCCCTTCTTACATCAGCTGATATCAAAGTGCTGTACAGAAACCCAGCCTAAAACCCCAAACAGCAAGCAATGCAGGTGTAGAAACACGGTGGCTAGGAAAAACTCCCTAGAAAGGCCAAAACCTAGGAAGAAAGAGAGGAACCAGGCTATGAGGGGTGGCCAGTCCTCTTCTGGCTGTGCCGGGTGGAGATTATAACAGAACATGGCCAAGATGTTCATAAATGACCAGCATGGTCAAATAATAATCACAGTAGTTGTCGAGGGTGCAACAAGTCAGCACCTCAGGAGTAAATGTCAGTTGGCTTTTAATAGCCGATCATTGAGAGTATCTCTACCGCTCCTGCTGTCTCTAGAGAGTTGAAAACAGCAGGTCTGGGACAGGTAGCACGTCCGGTGAACAGGTCAGAGTTCCATAGCCGCAGGCAGAACAGTTGAAACTGGAGCAGCAGCACGGCCAGGTGGACTGGGGACAGCAAGAAGTCATCATGCCAGGTAATCTTGAGGCATGGTCCTAGGGCTCAGGTCCTCCGAGTTTAAAGATCATGCTTTTGAAAGAAATGCTGAAAATATTAACTGTGCTTGCTGAAGGGGTCTCCTTTCAATCAGCACGTAAGTAAGTACACTGCAATTGTCAATCAGCCAATAAACAAATTGCACAATTCTATTTTAGTGGCTGAAATGTATTTTCAACATGGTTGTTTGAATGGCAGTGATGGAAAAAGTACCCAATTGTCATACTTGAGTAAAAGTTAAGATACCTTTAATAGAAAATGACTCAAGTGAAAGTCACCCAGTAAAATACTACTTGAGTAAAAGTCTAAAAGTACTTGTTTTTAAATATACTTAAGTGCCAAAAGTAAATGTAATTGCTAAAATGTACTTAAGTATCAAAAGTAAAAGTATAAATAATTTTTAATTCCTTATATTAAGCAAACCAGCCAGCACTATTTTCTTGTTTAAAAAAAAAAAAAAAAATTCGGATAGCCAGGGGCACACTCCAACACTCAGACAGTTTTCAAACAAAGCATTTGTGTTTAGTGAATCTGCCAGATTCACTAGGGATGTTCTCTTGATAAGTGTGTGAATTTGACCATTTTCCTGTCCTGCTAAGCATTCAAAATGTAATGAGTACTTTAGGGTGACAGGGAACCGTATGGAGTAAAAAGTACATTATTTTCTTTAGAAATGTAGTGAAGTAAAAGTTGTCAAAAATATAAATAGTAAAGTGCAGATACCAAAACAAAGACTTAAGTAGTACTTTAAAGTATTTTTACTTAAGAACTTTACACTACTGTTGAATGGCACTGCTTTTAATGGATTTGTTGTATGGGTTTCTGTACATTTTGTGTCTGATGACTTGTTGAACTTATAGGTTAACTTTAAGTAATGTGCACGGCACAAAATAGTTGAAATGCAAAGAACAGAGGGTAATTGTCATGCTTGATGGTATTTTATTATGTAAGCACAATTTTTCAGCTAAACCATCAATATGCATTAAGCTTTCAGTGTTAACTTTTAGTTCTGCTTTCTCAAAGTCTTTCAAGACATGTTTGTCCTGTTCACTACAGGCTATTATATTTCTTATAAATTAAACCTACTCATTGAGAAGACTATGCAGAGATTGAAATATGACAATTCCCTACAACTGAAATTAAGTATTCCCTTGTTTACTACAGCAAATCTACTGTGGCAATTTACCAATGTTGGTGTTGGCTACTTACAATTTTATGTAAACCATGAATAACTTGTCTACATGATTACAAACACTCCAATGGTACCTATATTAGCATTTGTACGCTTCATGTCCACATCATTTATATGACTTCATTGAGCTAAAGAATACATTTTAGATACAAAAAGATTTGGCCATGAAGTATGAAAATGCAAATATAGGTACCATTGACTGCATTGGATATCTGCCACAAATGCAAATAAAGTTAGCGTTTGAAAGTGGCCAAGTTAACAAAACCAAAGCATGGATTGCTGCCATACCATGTCCATAGACTGCTTGCATGGTAAGGAAAGCAATATGGAATTTTTTTATGGGTTAACTATCCCTTGGTTGCAATTGGCCAAGACTTTTCTTTTTAAGTTCCTTTCTATAGCCTTCTGTAGCTGTGGTTAGGGGAATACATAAAGATGATATTGAAATGGCTTTACAACATGTTCTACCTTCTAAAAACGGGATGTGCATCGAATTGCTGGGCATTACATTGCCATTAAGGTATTACAAACTTGTTTGCTACTTAAAATAAGTTATACTCAGTGTTTTTAGAAATTGGACATTGGCCTACCGACTTCCATACATTGCTTTCCATATATTGCTTCGGGCCAAGTCTTAATCAAATTGTAGGCGCATATGATAAACATTGTTGTGGTTAATGCTTGTAATTTACCACCAAGTGGCAGCATACAACATTCGGAAACGACATCCTCCTGCCAAATGCCTCAAGTAGGAAGTGATTACTTCACTTCGTAAGTTTATATAAACGATGTAGGAGAAGTGTCCAACATTCGTTAATCCTTGACTGGTATAAAACATGATAGGCTGAGAGTATTTACCTAATCAACAATTAGCAGTACTGAAAACCTGCAGGACATAATTTTATAAGGTAAGTGCTAAGAGGCAAAAGCATATCAACTTTCTACACTGTCAGCTGAACTAATGCATTGTAATTTTCCGTAGATTCAAATCGAAAACTATAAAATCAATGTTTTTAAAGTATAAATAATGTATAGGGCAGACATACCACCAGCAATGTTCTCTGAGCCCATTTCAGGTCTGCTGCGCAAACTCGAACGTTGTAAAAAAAAATTCTGGTCAACTTCCAGCGCATTAAAAAATATATATATTTTATTAAACTAGGCAAGTCAGTTAAAAACCTGGTTTCGAATCAGGGTCTCTTGCACTAAGATGCAGTGCCTTACACCTCTGCGCCACTCAGGAGCCCCGAATTTACTGTGAACACAGCAGCTATACCAGATTCAGGTTACAGTTTCTAGAGTGGTCAAGTAGGCTACTGTGGCTATTTCATCATAATTTAGGTCTACCAGAATTGGCTACCATAAAAAACTATGGCGAAAATGCATCCCATAACATTTTAACATGGCAATAGCTGTTCTATCATTCCACCTAAAGTAGAGGTGAGATCAGGTGGAACCATTCTAGCCAATGAGGGCAGGTACGCTTGTGAACAACATGCACAGCTCTAATATACAATCAGTTTTTATAACATTAATATGGTGACAATGATCTAGGTTGTGTGTAGCGGTTATGATATGAAGGTTTGGCTTGGAAAGATATTTTTTGCCAGATCACAGACAGCTGATGTTTTGTGGACTGAAGTCCACAAGCAAAGGGAAAAGGTGAGAAGGAGAGTACATAGATGCGAAAAGTAATTATACAACAATCAAAGTGATCATGCTGTTTGTTTGTGGCTGCCATGAAAGTGAACGTTTGAGTCTGATCAGGGGTGTATTAATTCTGCCGATTCTGTTGAATTTTTTTCTTCTTAAATGGAAGCAAACGGAACAGGGATAAACATTTAACTAGGCAAGTCCATTAAGAACAAATTCTTATTTACAATGACAGCCAACGCTGGGCCAAATGTGTGCCGCCTTATGGGACTCCTAATCACAGCTGGTTGTGATACAGTCTGGATTCGAACCAGGTTGTCTGTAGTGACGCCTCTTAGCACGGAGATGCAGTGTCTTAGAACACTGCACCACTTGAATTTGTTCAACTGAAAGTCTCGTTTGTAACTGTTGGACTAATAATTACACACTAGATCAGCTAGATGCAGGCAAGAGTATGCAAGGTGGTATTGAATGTGTCAATGTCTGTCACCTTGATTACTCAAATGTCTCTCAACCTGTGCACCTATGTTGTAAACTTTCATACATAGGCTGGGTTGTAGCAACCTCATGTTGGGTAGAGAAACTTTAGAGTATCATGTAGTAGCCTAAACCTATCGATGTTACATTGAGCTGGGTGAATGGAATATGAATGACAGTGATCCAATATCCTGTAATAGAAATAAGGCATTGGTCAAAAAATAAATTAAATAAACATTGTCCTCCCTCAATCATAAACGGCACCGACTGCCACTGTGTAAAATGGCATGTCTCAGTTGACTAGCTTTCGCAGAGAAGTTTTTCTCCCCCCACATCAGTAGAGAACGGGTCTTTATAAACAAACTGTGCACCACCTCTGTGGGGACTACAGTGTCATTGCATTTTGGTACACCAGAATTACATCCTGTGTTTGCCTTGCAGCATTGCATTGCAGAGGCAGTTGCAGTGCGTTCGGTGTGGTGCAGGCCTAGATTTGATCGAACGTATGCGTCAACCTGTATGCTGTAGACAGCTTAACAGAAATGGTAGCAGAGGGTGAATGTTAAACTTTTGTTGCACACATATCCAGATGATCACGAATATTCACCTTTTGCTACCATTTCTGTCAAACCTCTGCACATACTGTTTGATGCATTTGTTCGATAAATCCAACACATGCACCACACAGAGCGAGACAAACAGTGTTTTATGCTTCGAACACACCGACAGTGTCATTGCACAAAATAGTACGCAGCATCATCTGGATGTTTGCAACAAAAGTTCAACATTCACCTTCTGCTACCATTTCTGTCAAGTTGTCTATGCATACAGGTTGACGCATACGTTCGATAAAACCTAGGTATGCACTGCAACTGCCTCTGCAACGCAATGCTGTAAGGCAAACGCAGCGTTTCATTGGAAATTAATATAATTCTGGGGTACCAAAATGCAAATGCCCTGTCGGTGTGATCCAGGCGCAAAACTCATCAAATCTCGTTGCGCAGTGTAGCGTTTTGTTTGGGCTCATATCAGAGGAGAAAAATAACACATTGTGAAAAGCAGTGTTTTTCAAATCATGTCAATAAAGTCAATTCAATTGATTGAAGATGTCACAAAAAAACAAACTGCATCTAAAACGAACTTCTCATCAAGCACTTTCGCTAGATATCTGTTGGCTTTCTTGAGAAAAGCAACTAAGCGCACATAGGTTGCTCTCTTGAGAGAATTATTACCCTTGCTTAGCAAATGAGCAACATTATATAAAAGTAGATGGTGATGCTCAGCAGACTACAAAACAAGCGATGTTGTAGGCTAGACGTTGACTGGATAAAGTTTATGATAGCCATAACTGAGTCCATAGAGTTTTTTTTTAACTCACTGCTGAGTCAAGCGCAAAACTCGATATGGTGTATCAGGCAGTGTAGTGATCTCATCTGTGGTGAAAGCGCTGATAGGCGGGCAGACAGACCCTGTACCCTGCTAGCAGCTCTGATTGCTGTGACTGGTATGTTTAGTGATCTTCAGTGACAGCAGCTAATGGGCGGGACTACAGGAAAACCGGTTCTCCCATTGGACAATTTTGAAGAGGGCACCTTTTTGCTTAAAAAAAAAGAAGTTATTTTCAGAATTGATCAAAGGGCAGTAGTGGTGCATGGGTAAAATCCCCCGGGAAGGCAAGGATAGCAACCTCTATCCAGTGAAGTCCACAAAGCATATTCCATTTACAGTAACAGAAAGTTACATGACCGACAGCATGGTCAAGCAAGTTCCTGTTTCAGACATATTCGGACCACTAAACAACTGTGGATTCAGAACCACAGAGGGTAACCGCAAGTCGCAAAGAAAACAGGAGCTGCCTCCACTACTCCAGCACCATTTCAACTTCAACATTTCATCGTCATCAAATCACCTCTGCTTAGTCTAATACAGTGACAACTGTCGACAATCTTTACAAGATACCAAAACAATTTAGTCCAATCAACGTAAGCTAAATATGATGGCTGTACAAGGTTCTGTTTTATGTGTGTGTGTTCATGCAAGTAGAAAAAAACATGTTGACTCACTACTTGTAGAGAAGCGCCAATGCCATCCTCCTCTCTTTCACGCTGACGAAACAGTCTATCCCCCTGTTATACAGTACACACTTGTATTTTTTGTTGTCCAAGGCTACCTGGCTAAAATGCTTGCTTTCTAGCCTAACCCATTCACGGGCAACATTAGCTAGTAAACATTAGCTTCTACATGTAGCTAGCTACATATTGAACTTCCATCCTCTCAGGCCAGGGGCACAACAATGTATGAATTAATGGTTGGATCAGAATCACCTTTATAATCATTGGCCAGTATGGAGAATTAATTAAAACCACAAGTCCAAATTCCTATCTCCAACCATGGCTGATTTAGAAAAGGGCCAATTTCAGATAGCTGGCTAGCTAGCCACCGGAGGGAAACAAT
This sequence comes from Salvelinus alpinus, assembly GCF_045679555.1. NCBI lineage: Eukaryota > Metazoa > Chordata > Actinopteri > Salmoniformes > Salmonidae > Salvelinus > Salvelinus alpinus. Next base: position 39,900,857 of record NC_092092.1, read on the forward strand.
GCCACGAGATGCAACAATTCAAGTTTTTCTGTCAATGACGTATGCTCTCAATGGGATTTGATAGAAGTGATGCCAAATCCAAGCTGGCTTCCTTTGGCACTTTTTTTGTGTGCACCAGGACCATTCACAGCTCTAAGCTGGTTGGCTAACTTTTTTTTGTCAAGGGAGGCCAGATGCTCGCTGGCTTCCTTTGCCTTCAATGCTACGGGCTGCAACAATGTCATACTTGTTTGGACCAGACAGCATCAGATAGATGGCCTACACGTAGAGAGACAGAGGGGCGCTGTTTTACTCGCTCAGATGCTTTCTCCTGTGAGATACATTCAGCCTCTTGCGGAATAAAGGAACATTATGAAACACCAAAAGACGAAAGATACATTTTTGGGGGGAGCCTGGCATCCCTTGGCATCCATGAATACACGCCACTATCAAAGGGCCATTCTAAATTCATAAAAGGGCCAAATCTGACCCAAGGGCCACCAGTTGAATAGCCGGGGCCTACATCGTAGCAATATTGTGGCCCCCAAAAAAATATTCCTCTCAACATCTCACCTTGACAAAACTTCTCTAACCCAGTAGCAGTCGATCATAGGTCTGCAATCAGTCAGAGATAATATACAGTGATGCTAACCGTCTTGTCTTTACAGCAATGTTGAGGACTTGGGCCTCCTATGTCTTTGTCTCCTCCTATGTCTCTAGATTTAATTCAGGACAATTATGTTATAGAGGCAGGTTGAAGGTTTATGGTGCACTTTACGGTGTGAGGGCAACTCAACATTATTTCAGGTTTCACAAAGAGGACCAACGGAGTCACCAAGGTGCTTATAGATAGAGTTATACCGAACTAGACAATATCAAGCATACTTGTTCGTGTGAGAAAAGTGAGGGAATGCATGGCTGATCTTCAAGAGGGAATTTCCACCTTGTAAGAGCAGAGTGGGGTGGGGGTTGTGTTTGCATTTCTCCCAGCAGATCGGATGGTGTTTCGACTATGGTCCCTTTAGAACACTCCAGTGGCTCCAAGGATGATACAGAGGCCATCATGCCTCAGGAACAAGAACCGGAGAAGAGAAGACTTCAGTCCCACTCCCAAACATATGGAGCCATCACCGGAGACAGTACAGGCAACCTAGGAGATACCTGCCCGACTTGTTGGGGAGTAGGGCGTATTCCAAGAGGTAGGTGGTCCACTTCAGCCAGACTAACTACTTAGTTGTGCCTGGAATTTACTTACATGTTGATGTTGGGATTATTTTCATGTTGTTATTCAAGACTTGTTAAGATTTGTGTTTAGTAACCTACATTTGTTTTAAGAGAAGTGAGAGTCACTTTCAGTTCTCAAATTGCTGTTGTGTCCTGTGTAGCAAGGCTGACATGCCACTCCCAACTACTGCTGGAAACACATTTTCTATTCACATACTGTACATCTGTCTTTACACTTAATTCACATACATATACTATATATTTATATTGCGGACTGGTCTGTAAGCTAATTTGCTGCAGTTCTTTCAATTTTGCCATGGGGTTTTGTACTGTGTATTTAAATACTGTATTTTCGACATACAGTAGCTCATTCTAATATTTCTACTACTGCACATTGCATTTTAGTTACACTGTTTATACACACCACATATTTATTTATATCCTGGATTTTTGACATAGCTCACTATACTATACAGTATCTACTGCTGTACATCTAATTCTTAGTATATCTTGTGTCAATTAATCTGTTGTACTGTATATACGTATAGATTGCATTTGGATTACTGTTACAGTGCTATTTGGGATGTTAATTGGTTTGGTTCTGACATTTCTTTATTTATATTTTGTGTTATTTGTGTACTTGTTTGATATTTTACTGCATTGTTAGGAGCTAGTAACTTAAGCATTTCGCTGCACCCGCTATAACATCTGCAAAGCTGTGTACGCGACCAATAAACTTGGATTGGATTTGAATACAGCAGTATGTCTAACTGTGAAGTCATAACTCACCTTCCTGTTCTCTGTATAGGACGTGATCAGCGTGTGGCAGTCATAACCCACATTTGTTTCAAAAGAAGGGAGAGTCACTTTCATTTCTCTGTGAAATGAAATCAAAATGCTGTTGTGTTCTGTGCAGCAAGGCTGACATGCCAATACAGCAGTATCTCTAACTGTGAAATAATAACTTGTTCTTCTCTGTATAGGACATGATCAGCTAGTGGCAGTCATCCCATGTTCAGACATAAGACTGAGGCCCAGCCGGACGTAAGTGTGTGTGTCTGTTTTTGAGTGTGCGTGTTTGTGCGCGCGTGCGCGTGCATAACTGTGTGTTGAACACCTCCCTCTGCAACTGGATCCTGGAGTTCCTGACGGGCCTCCCCTAGGTGGTGAGGGTAGGCAACAGCACCTCCACCACCACGCTGACCCTCAACACGGGGGCCCCTCATGGGTGTGTGCTTAGTCCCCTCCTGTACTCCCTGTTAAACCACGACTGCGTGGCCATGCAGCATCAAGTTTGCTGAAGACGCAACGTTGGTAGGCCTGATCACCGACGGCGATGGAAAAAGCCTACAGGGAGAAGGTCAGAGACCTGGCAGTGTGGTGCCAGGACAACAACTTCTCCCTCAACGTCAGTAAGACCAAAGAGCTGATCGTGGACTACAGTAAACAGGGGGGTGAGCACTCCCACATCCACATTGACAGGGCTGTAGTGGAGCGGGTCGAGAGCTTCAAGTTCCTCGGTGTCCACATGATTAAGGACTTAACATTGTCCACACACACAGTCGTGAAGAATGCATGTCTTCCTCTGACACTGCCTGATATAGATTTTTCAGGCCTTCCTCTGACACTGCCTGACGCATAGGTCCTGGATGGCAGGGAGCTCAGAGGAAGGCCCGAAAAAGTGTCAGAGGAAGAACAGTCTATGACTTGGGTGGCTGAAGTCTTTGGCAATATTTCGGGCCTTCCTCTGACACGGCCTGATATAGAGGTCCTGGATGGCAGGGAGCTCGGCCCCAGTGATGTAGCGTCCGGCAAATGGTACTGGAGCACCAGGCTCCGAGACAGCTTCTATCCCCACGCCATAAGACTGCTAAATAGTTAATCAAACGGTTACCCAGACTATCTGTATTGAGTTTGACCTTATTTTCCACTGACCCTATGCACACTCACAAGACTCTACCCTCACACTACACTGACACTGACACTCTGACAACAACAACAAAAAAACACACACACACACATACAGACACACACATAACGCGTACTGACGCCACACACACATACACACCAGTGGAACGGAGTCAAACATGTTGTTTCCATATGTTTGATACCATTCCATTTATTCCCTTCCAGCCATTACAATGAGCCCGACCATCTGTAGCTCTTCCCACTAGCCTCCTCTGAGACACACAGACTTTCACAATCATCATACGTCGCTGCTACTCTGTTCCTTTTTTAATCTTATTATTAGATTTTCTGCCTCTATGTACATATCTATCTCAATTACCTCGCACCCCTGCAAATTGATATGGTAGTGTTACTCCCTGTATATAAACCATTTTTCCTCGTGTTATTCTTTTTATAATCTTTTAACTCGGCATTGTTACTAACGGGCTTGTAAGTAAGCATTTTATTCGGCTCATGTGACGAATAAAATTAGATTTGATTCGATTTTTGAGCTTTACCCATACGAAACAGTGTACAGCAAGATTCTTGGTGTGTTTAATCAGCATATTGTGTTACGCTTCATGGTTATTAAAGGTCACAAATAGGGTTGCAAAGGGTCGGAAACTTTCCGGAAAAGACACCTTATCGATAGCAATGGCGGAACATTGTCAGAGAAATGATGATGAATGTTTTGCTCGAGCTGTGTATGCAACTGGTTCACCTCTGATGCTCACAGGCAATGTGTATTGGAAGAGATTTCTGAATGTTCTTCGCCCAGCATACACCCCTCCAACCAGACATGCTTTATCTACTCATTTGCTGGATGCAGAGTTCAACAGAATTCAAGTGAAGGTCAAGCAAATCATAGAGAAAGCAGACTGTATTGCTATCATCTCTGATGGGTGTTTGAATGTTTGCGGGCAAGGAATAATTAACTACATCATCTCCACCCCTCAACCAGTATTCTACAAGAGCACAGACACAAGGGACAATGGACACACCGGTTGTACATTGCAAATGAGCTGAAAGCAGTCATCAATAACCTTGAACCACAGAAGGTATTTGCACTGGTGACAGACAATGCTGCGAACATGAAGGCTGCTTGGTCTAAAGTGGAGGAGTCCTACCCTCACATCACACCCATTGGCTGTGCTGCTCATGCATTTAATCTGCTCCTCGAGGACATCATGGCACTGAAAACAATGGATGCACTCTACAAGAGAGCCAAGGAAATGGTTAGGTATGTGAAGGGTCATCAAGTTATAGCAGCAATCTACCTCACCAAGCAAAATGAGAAGAATAAGAGAACATTGAAGCTGCCCAGCAACACCCGTTGGGGTGGTGTTGTCATCATGTTTGACAGTCTCCTGGAGGGGAAAGAGTCTCTCCGAGAAATGGCCATATCACAGTCTTACGATATGGACAGCCCCATCAAGAGGATCCTCATGTTTGACGTATTTTGGGAGAGAGTGGTAAGCATCCTGAAACTCCTGATACATAGCAGTAGCCATTGCACGGATTGAGGGAGACAATGCCATCCTGTCTGATGTTCAGACTCTGCTTGCAGATGTAAGAGAAGAAATCCGTACTACCCTGCCCACTTCACTGTTGCTTCAAGCAGAGGAAACTGCAGGTCTGAAATACATCAAAAAGTGTAAAGACTTTTGCCTGAAGCCCATACGCCGCAGCGTACATGTTGGACCCCAAGTATGCTGGCAAGAGCATCCTGTCTGGTGCAGAGATCAAATCAAATTTTATTTGTCACATACACATGGTTAGCAGATGTTAATGCGAGTGTAGCGAAATGCTTGTGCTTCTAGTTCCGACAATGCAGTAATAACCAACGAGTAATCTAACCTAACAATTTCACAACAACTACCTTATACACACAAGTGTAAAGGGATGAAGAATATGTACATAAAAAGTTATGAATGAGTGATGGTACAGAACGGCATAGGCAAGGCCTATGGTGTCATCACTACCGTGTCTCGCCACCTTGGCCTGGATGAGGGCAAGATTCTGGGCAGTCTGGCGAAGTACACTTCAAAGCAAGGGCTTTGGGATGGAGATGCAATATGGCAGTTGTGCCAACATATCTCATCAACCACCTGGTGGAAGGGACTTTGTGGGTTAGAGGCTCTTTCCCTTGTTGCCTCCATCATCCTCCAAATCCCACCAACATCAGCCGCCTCAGAGTGCAACTGGTCCTTGTTTGGGAACAGACACACCAACGCACGCAACAGGCTGACCAATACAAGGGTTGAACAATTGGTGGCCATCCGGGCAAATTTGAGGCTTTTTGAATCTGACAAAGAGCTATCCTCAACAAGGTTGGAAAGTGACAGTGAAGGATGAGGCCTCAGAGCCTGATGTTCAAGAGGTGGAGAAGACATGGAAGCCTGAGAGGAAGACAACCAAAGCTTTAGTTTCTAGACTATCACTTTACAGATGTATGTTGAAAACATTTTTGGGAGATGCGATGGATCATTGGGGATCATTCAATATTCCCTTTCTTTTGTTGTTCAGTGAAATCCTCCCATGTGAAGAGTCAATTCATTTAATTAAAGTTCAATTCGTAACTAAATAGTTTTTTTTTTCTATTAGAAGGATTTAATCATTTGCAATTATGTCTACTTATGATAAGGTAAAAGGTTTATGTTTCTGTCTCCATATGATATGGTAGATATATCCAATGCAAAAAAACATCTATATTTAAATGGTATTAATATTAATTTGCATATATTTTCGTTAATTCTCATATATTCCCGTTAATTCACATGGAAAGTTTCCACTTTTGAATATTCCCCAAAATGTGCAAACCTAGTCACGAACAGTCAAAATCACGTTTTTTCATGAAATTTGATGATATTTGGATGAAACCAGATCAAAGTACAGCATGATGACAAAAGTATGAAAAATGACTGTTGCTTTACATTGATAAAGTTTGATAATAAAGTTACTGGTCCTCTCCCCCTGTGTCAAACACTTGGATTCAGGAGGCGTCATAAGAGACACGCCAAACGGGAGATGTATCAACAATAAAAAATGACATCATTCATGCACTTTCAATGTTGCTCGAGTTGCTTTATGTATCACCATATTTGCTTGAGATGATTTGACTGCAACACTGCTCACTGCATCCAAGTTGCTCAACATAGGTGTTTCAAAGGGCTGTCAGTCAAGGCAAGCTCATGAATGTAAGCTTTCCGCCCACTCACCCTACCTTTTCAAACTTCCTGGTAGTTAACCATTACTTTTTGTAAAATATTTAGCATTTCTATCCAAAAACAAATATTAACGTTATATTTTAGTCATTCAAAAGGCTATTTTACATGGGAATCATGAAGTTTGTTCGGGACCTTTAACTGCATTCTTCTTTTCCAATTTCCAAGGAAACTCTATGTGTGTATATCGGTGGTGGTGTGTCTCCTGATCTGCTGTCTGATCCTCTTCTTCCTCTTCCCACGGAGTATCTCACTGTCCCTTGTCACCGTCAAATCAGTGATGGTCTTCTTCACCCCGCATACAGTTGAAATGCAAATCGCGGTAAATACGAGATATATGCGTGCCGCACTCCCATATACAGTTGAAGTCGGAAGTTTACATACACCTTAGCCAAATACATTTAAACTCAGTTTTTCCACAATTCCTGACATTTAATCCTAGTAAAAATCTGTTAGGGTCACCACTTTATTTTAAGAATGTGAAATGTCAGAATAATAGTAGAGAGAATGATTTATTTCAGCTTTTATTTCTTTCATCACATTCCCAGTGGGTCAGAAGTTTACATACACTCAATTAGTATTTGGGAGCATTGCCTTTAAATTGTTTAACTTGGGTCAAATGTTTCGGGTAGCCTTCCACAAGCTTCTCACAATAAGTTGGGTGAATTTTGGCCCATTCCTCCTGACAGAGCTGGTATAACTGAGTCAGGTTTGTAGGCCTCCTTGCTAGCACACGCTTTTTCAGTTCTGCCCCCCAAAAATCTATAGGTTTGAGGTCAGGGCTTTGTGATGGCCACTCCAATACCTTGACTTTGTTGTCCATAAGCCATTTTGCCACAACTTTGGAAGTATGCTTGGGGTCATTGTCCATTTGGAAGACCCATTTGTGACCAAGCTTTAACTTCCTGACTGATGTCTTGAGATGTTGCTTCAATATATCCACATAATTTTCCTTCCTCATGATGCCAGAAATCAGCCAAGACCTCAGAAAACAAATTGTAGACCACCACACATCTGGTTCAGCCTTGGAATCAATTTCCAAACGCCTGAAGGTACCATGTTCATCTGTACAAACAAAAGTACGCAAGTATAAACACCATGGGACCATGCAGCCGTCTTACCGCTCAGGGAGGAGACACGTTCTGTCTCCTCGAGATGAACGTACTTTGGTGCGAAATGTGCAAATCAATCCCAGAACAACAGCAAAGGACCTTGTGAAGATGCTGGAGGAAACAGGTACAAAAGTATCTATATCCACAGTGAAACGAGTCCTATATCGACATAACCTGAAATGCCGCTTAGCAAGGAAGAAGCCACTGCTCCAAAACCACCATAAAAAAGCCAGACTACGGTTTGCAACTGCACATGGGGACAAAGTTCGTACTTTTTGGAGAAATGTCCTCTGGTCTGATGAAACAAAAACAGAACTGTTTGGCCATAACGACCATTGTTATGTTTGGAGGAAAAAGGGGAATGCTTGCAAGCCGAAGAACAGCATCTCAACCATGAGCAACGGGGGTGGCAGCATCATGTTGTGGGAGTGCTTTGCTGCAGGAGGGACTGGTGCACTTCACAAAATAGATGTCTTTAATGTAGGAAAATTATGTGGATATATTGAAGCAACATCTCAAGACATCAGTCAGGAAGTTAAAGCTTGGTCGCAAATGCGGCTTCCAAATGAACAATGACCCCAAGCATACTTCCAAAGTTGTGGCAAAATGGCTTAAGGACAACAAACACAAGGTATTGGAGTGGCCATCACAAAGCCTTGACCTCAATTCTATAGAAAATATGTTGGCAGAACTGAAAAAGCGTTTGCGAGCAAGGAGGCCTACAAACCTGACAGCTCTGTCAAGAGAAATGGGCCAAAATTCACCCAAGTTATTGTGGGAAGCTTGTGGAAGGCTACCTGAAACATTTGACCCAAGTTAAACAATTGAAAGGCAATGCTCCCAAATACTAATTGAGTGTATGTAAACTTCTGACCCACTGGGAATGTGATGAAAGAAATAAAAGTTGAAATAAATCATTCTCTACTATTATTCTGACATTTCACATTCTTAAAATGAAGTGGGGATCCTAACTGACCTAAGACAGAGATTTTTTACTAGGATTAAATGTCAGGAATTGTGAAAAACTGAGTTTTTAAATGTATTTGGCTAAGGTGTATATAAACTTCCGACTTCAACTATATATATCATAGACAATAGGTGATCACTCATTGTTTGGTTTATTATGAGGTCAGTGTGACCAAACTATGTTTTTCCTCCTCCAGAATGTCTTTAACGTCACCAATGAGAACTTTGCGGACATTCAATTCTTGGAATTTGATATACAAGTGCTGATTGCTGAAACAGTGGTGGGCAGGATCAAGATATCTAATATGACCGCGGTCAAATCACGTTCAGAGAAAGCGGTGAGTTTGATATTGTTGTTTCATATAAATCAATTACACAATTGTAATACTGTGTAATTCAAAGAGATTTTGTTTATGGTCCCGTATGAAACCGTTGGACCTTAATTCCCAGTCAAATTAAGTTTTCCGATCTCCTACAGTATACTGTTGTCATACCCATAACAATTGAGGACGCAGGCCTGAAGTAAGCATGACATTTATTATCATTTATATGTTCAATATCATTACCATCATCACTGCTTCTAAAATAGGAAGGAAATACAGTGTTATCTGCATATGTGTACATTACAGTATGAACTCTTGGATAGGACCTACAGTATGAATTAAAGTTACAGTACGCTCTTAGTTTTGCTTTGAAAATATATTATTTTCCTTATGTGATAAATGTGTAGGCTGATAAATGTCTTTATAACTCCTCTGTTTCAGTAATTACTGCAAGTCAAACACCATAAGGATTCACACCTTGTTCTTGCATTTGCAGTGAGTTTCACACTCTATTCTAAGATATGTTAAAGAGGCCAACCACAAACACAGCTGTCACACCACAAACACTTCAAGGCACTTAAGCCTCTCTGACCTCCAGGCTGTAGTATGTCAATTGACTTCCCATTGTAACATATCTTGTTTGGAACCACTCAAACAGACAGATCTTATGCTTCTAAGAATGGTGTACATGGTAGTTTTGCTGACGATTCTTGTTGTCAGTGATCTTGAAGACCTTTGGCCAAGACAAAATCTAGACCAAAACAGATTTTTTTTTGCCTTTTCAAAACGTGGATGAATTTCCCCTTTCAAGCCACATGTTCAAAAATCTCACACATTTGTTTCATGTCCATTTGAGATGAATCATGCCTTAAAACTAGTAACAGTGTAACTATAGTATTTGCTTTTAGGTCATAAACCAACCCAATTTAAAGTTGACGCTTTTTTTTTTATAATGGGAAAAAGGTAGTCAGGAACAACAGAAAAACAAACCTTTGAACTTGACCAGTCTATAAAAGGGACATTTTGAAACACGAGAACTGTGCACTTCCGGAGGAAGATTTCAAAATGTCTGCCTTGATATCCCTTTTTTGTCTTCCACAGAATGACAATGAACATTTCCTACTTGGCTCACTCGGAGCAGCTGTCCGAAGACACCTTTGAGTACATTGACTGTGGAGCCAACACCACCATCCCCCACCCTATTAGGCAAATTCTTTTTGAAAGATGAAAGCCTGTCAATGAGGGATCCCCAAAGTGAAAATGTTTATTATAAACAAGATAGACTCAAAGGAATCTTCCATTCTATCTTATGTCCAGCGGTCATAAAAAGTATATTGATACGTTTTTCGTTGTCAAAGGGAAATATATACATATAGTAGACTTATAGTATTGTCCTATTCTTCTGAGGTAGTTTTTTGAACGATTTATGAACTGTGAAAGTACATGTTGTAGTGTTTTGTTGGTTGTTTTAACATACTTGTAGGGATTTAAAACATACACTGAGTGTACAAACCATTAGGAACACCTTCCTAATATTGACTTGCACCCCCCCAGAACAGCCTCAATTTGTCGGGGCATGGACTCTACAAGGTGTCGGCCCATGTTGACTCCAGTGCTTCCCACAGTTGTGTCAAGATGGCTGGATGTCCTTTGTGTGGTGGACCATTCGTGATACACACGGGAAACTGTTGAGCGTGAAAAACCCAGCAGCGTTGCAGTTCTTGACACACTCAAACTGGTGCTCCTGGCCCCTAGTACCATACCCCGTTCAAAGGCACTTAAATGTGTCTTTCCCATTCACGCTCTGAAAGGCACACATACTCAATCCATGTCTCAGTTGTCTCAAAGCTTAATAATCCTTATTTAACCTGTCTCCTCCCCTTCATCTACACTGATTGAAGTGGATTTAACAAGTGGCATCAATAAAGGATCAGAGCTTTCACCTGGATTCAGGTGAGGAAAGAGCAGGTGTTCCTAAGGTTTTTTACACTCAGTGTACATTTCATCATTAAAAGTCAATCAGTGTACAGTATATCACAAAAGTGAGTACACCCCTCACATTTTTGTAAATATTTGAGTATATCTTTTCATGTGACAACACTGAAGAAATGACACTTTTCTACAATGTAAAGTAGTGAGTGTACAGCTTGTATAACAGTGTACATTTGCTGTCCCCTCAAAATAACTCAACACACAGCCATTAATGTCTAAACCGCTGGCAACAAAAGTGAGTACACCCCTAAGTGAAAATGTCCAAATTGGGCCCAAAGTGTCAATATTTTGTCAGTTGTTTTCTCTACAGCTTGATCTCTCTAGATCTCTTGTGTTTTGCAACTACATGTCACTTTGTTATGGTGTTTGACTGTTTGTTTGATGGTGGGAAAAGGTGGTACCAAGACAAGTCGCCCATGGGCATACACTACCCGTAGGAATACTTTGTCTAAGAACACTAGTTAGAACTGGGCGGACCACCCACTATATTTTTGGTTAGTTAGCTAGCTGTTGTTGAAGCAGGTAGTCTAGCTTAGGGGTGTTTTTGGATATTTGTTTCTTTCCTTGGGTCCAGCTCAGCCCCTCTTCCTGCCCCCCCCCCCCCTTTACCGTGTGTTTACAAATAAACCATGAGTGTTTGACGGTAATTTAGTTGTCTGTGGGTTATTCGTTCTCACTGTTCCTTTTTCACTAGTATACTTTGCATAAGTAGTTACGGGTCTCGTTACCACCCCCCCCCCCCCTAGACTGCTGGGCCAAAGGGATTTGTAACACCGAGCATCCGAACACAAGCCTAAGATCGCAATGCCAAGCGTTGGCTGGAGTGGTGTATAGCTCGCCGCCATTGGACTCTAGAGCAGTGGAAATGTCTTCTCTGGAGTGATGAATCACACTTCACCATCTGACAGACAAATCTGGGTTTGGTGGATTTCAGCAGACCGTTACCTGCCCGAATGCATAATGCCAACAAAAATTTGGTGGAGGAGGAATAATGGTCTGAGGCTGTTTTTCATGGTTCGGACTAGGCCCCTTAGTTCTAGTGAAGGGAAATCTTAACGCTACATCATATAATAACATTCTAGGCAATTCTGTGCTTCCAACTTTGTGGTAACAGTTTGGGGAAGGCCCATTCCTGTTTCAGCATGACAATGCCCCTGTGCACAAAGCGAGGTCCATACAGAAATGGTTTGTTGAGATCGGTGTGGAGGAACTTGACTGGCCTGCACAGAGCCCTGACCTCAACCACATCGAACACCTTTGGGATGAATTGGAATGCAGACTGCGAGCCAGGCCTAATCGCCCAACATCAGTGCCCGAACTCACCAAAGCTCTTGTGGCTGAATGTAAGTCCCCGCAGCAATGTTCCAACATCTAGTGGAAAGCCTTCCACTGGAGGCTGTTATAGCAGCAAAGGGGAGACCAACTCCATATTAATGTCCATGATTTGGAATGAGATGTTTGACGTGTCCACATACCTTTGGCCATGTACTGTATGTTATGTGTCTTTGAACATTTCCCCCATTGATGTTCAATATGCAATTGCCTTGTAATTCCATTAACCTCCATTAACCTTATATAAGAGGGTAAATAACATTTCCTAAAGGTTGCCATGATTTGACTGTGGAATTTTGCGGTGAAGTGACAACTTTCCTGGACAGGGTGTGTGGACTGATGACTATTTGCACAATTAGAACTTTTGAGTTAAGAAATACCTAGATCATTACCAGCTTTTTTAAAAAGTTTCTTTGAAGACACTGACATGTGATGTTTGTTTTGTTTGGGGTTTATTGCCCTTGTTGCTGTAAATTGCGTTCCAATGTGAGGGCTGTTCTCTCTGCTCCAGTGGATGATGGTTACAGCTACCACTGCTGGGAGTACTGTATGGACTGAAACACATCAAACAGCCATCTTCATAAATCCAATGTCATTGACGTACGTTTTTGGCTTTGTCCTTTTAGAATAAATCAATTTTCACTGGAGGTTATATGATATTGTCCAATTTCACTGTCAGCCATCATAACATGATGAGTCAAATAAATAAGCCGTACTCTACTCTCAGTTTCTTAGATTGAAAGCTGAGGTCATGATAACTACAGGTCCTATAGCAGTACACTGGACATGTAAGGCTAAGGTTGTCCGCATAGCTCAACAGTCGCAAGAACTGAACTCACTGAGTATCTGTTGTCAATCTTGCCACTGTAGTTGTCTTCGTTTCTGCGCACACACTTGCAGTGCACACTTTTACCTGCTATGAAGATAACATAATAAAGAAGTTAGATTCAGTTAATTGCATGGACGTTCATAACCTCTACCAATGGATGAGATACCCTACCCAGTGGCACTTTGGGCTCAGGGGGAAGGACTGGCAAGGTTGGCGCCTCAGGTTGGCTCTCTACCGTAGGAGCTGGTCCCTTCACATTCTGTATGTCCAAGAGAGAAATTATCATCTCTTCATACGCATCGCTAGTCATGTTTAATTTGTTTGCTTGTTTGGCCAGAAATCCTCCCCACGTCAAGCAAGTCAGGGCTCTGTGGTTTAGTCTACCACTGCAGTAACATTGTGACCTTGACAGAAATAGCCACTGTATCAACATTAATGTCCTACTCTGCTGTCATAGATAATGATTAAAAGAACAATGGCCCTACCTTATGAGTGATAGTCGCGCGGTGATCAGCCACGTTCTGCCTGCGCCGCGCTTCCCAGTGCATAGCTGCCATGTTACAGTACACCACCCTGTGGGGAAGGAGTCGGTCTGATCTGGGTAGGATCATTACCCTGACCTACTGTATGAGTACTCAATACCCTATAATGCAATCCCTTGCAGAGGCAAAAAAACAACTACATCTCATCCCAAAATAATAACAAGTGTAATAGAATAACTGTTTGTGAAATAACACATAGTCATCTGCATTGATGTTTGTAGTAAAAATGTTTTATCTCTGTTTCAAAACAGAGACAACTGTAATATTGACTTTCCTAAGTTAAAAAGAATGCACTTGCCAATGCTGTCTGGGGAGCTCAACAGGACCGCAGCAACAGCCCTTACTGAATGCAGCTCTGACTGCAACCACAACCACATCTGGGCAGATTATATGTTGCTTGGCAACTTTGATTGTGACATCATATGATGACAATGCAAGATGAAACAAAACGATATTGTTCAAAGAATTCCATTGCATTATTGCAGCGTGTCGGTCGTGGTTGGTTTTGACACAGGGTGGCGCCAAAGTCTGTCCGTACACCGTGTATACCTAGAGGTTTCCTTTCACTGGCTGTCATGTTACTCTAGCACAAAAAGTGCGATTTATTTCATTGATATACGTGTATGTCTCGTAATTGACCGAGGTAAAGACAGATTCAGGTTGGATATTCGACGGATATTCACCTGTAGTTTTCCTTACGTCCACCAACAGCAGTTAGGGACCGTCAACATAGTGACAAATAAAAAAATAATCTAATTTCAATAGCTCTTTAACCATTACTCCTAAAACTTTCAAAACTGGTTCTAGCTAAGCTGATGGCATAGACACATATCTCACACTATTTTCAATTATTTCAATGTTTCTAATTTCAATAGCTCCTTGGTCATGTGACCTACTGACCTCAAACAAGGTTGACTGTACACTCAGTGGGCCTACACATTGTACACCCTTTAATTTGTCAATTTTCATCTCACACGTATTTACATGAATTTCTCAAATTATAATTTCAATAGCTCCTTTGTCATGTGACCTACTGTACTCAAACAAGGTTCAGAATTTCCACTGACTACCCTTCTATATTGCACACCCTTTAGTTTGTCCATTTTCATCACACGATT
>NC_092092.1:39920444-39969255 GCF_045679555.1 Salvelinus alpinus
TTGTTTATTCTCCCTAACTAATTCAACTAGGAATACAAAATGCTGCTCACATTTCCACATGTTTATTAGCTTTGCAAAGCAAATTATTGTCCAAATCGTAAAAATAAGACCTGTGCAATGTTGTGCGCAATTTTTCCAATATCATAACACTTATTTGGAGTCTGTGGCTCAAGTGGTTTGAAAGCACGAATATCCAACCTGAAACCGTCTTTACCTCAGTCACAAATTGTTGTAGCCCCTCTCAGTGGGAATGTCTAAAGAACATACTTTAATTTTTTCACGCCATCTAATATGCAGGCATACAATTCAACATGGTTTAGGGATCGCTGTTTGTCTTTCCAAGCAGTTGTGTACTGTACTACTATGGGAGGGACAGCACGATTTTAGAAATACTGTAATTCACATTTGCTCTATCCTGCGACATTAAGGCTGCGTAACCTGATTCCTGCTACATTGTAGCTGCATACCAGCATCTCACTTTCTGTACACGGAACCATTGAAGTCCTAGACCAGCAGGGGGAGTATGTTATTGAGCGACGTCACCTCGGGTTGTTGTTCTAGAGAGGAGGTCTTGTGCGTGCTATTCCATTCCACACTGCTGCTCATTGCTCCATCGGTGCACGGAGCAGACAGACAGATATTAGCGCGCAGAGAAACAGTATTTGGCTGTATGGATGTATTTGCTGAACTAGGATGATGCCATTTATGTTCATTCAAGTGGTCTAGAAGGTAAATGTATCACAATAGTTTTTTCAGGTTTAGGATTTTTGCACAGATAGAAATATGGTATTTTACTGCAATGAAATCTGAGTTGTAATGCTATGTTGTGCAAGGCTGGTTATTATAGCAGAGTCATTCCAGTAAAATGTCTCACTCATAGATGGTTATGCATTTTATTTTTGTGCAAATCTGCAGTTTGATCGCATATTTAATCCCTCAGAATGATGCCAGAATTACAGTACATAAGCTATATTCTTATATCTGGTGTTCTCATAATTAGATAGTTGGGGTGACACTAATCTTTTTTTTTAACAGACTGTTGGAGAAAATATGGGTTGTGTTTATAGTTATATTTTTTTACCATAGTCTCTCAAAAACATTTGGATTATAATTAATCGCAATCCTATCCTGGGCATCAACTGCATTCAATGTGCAAATAAATAGATATTCTCTCATTTATATTAAACTTGGAATCAATGTGCCCCAAGACAGCCATTGGGGTTTAACTGTCCTAAGAGGATTAGAAAAGACTTGGCAAAAGACAACGAGAACAACCAACCACCAATTACATGTTGTCAGGCATACCGCTTCATAAAGATTTAAACCCAAACCATAACTGATCTTATTAAATTGAATTGTGCTGTCTGGACATTTTCTATGACTGACAATTAAATTGCCTCGCCTTAGGCTATGACTGTTATGGTTGTGGATTTATTCCAACAAGGAATAACCAATTGGTCTCAATTGTTGCTTTACTATTTGCAATGCAAGTTCATTAGTAATTGCAGTAATCATTGATCAGTCTGATTATAGATGCAAACACAGTAAAGCAATCATGTCAGTGTACTAACTGTAGTAGCAATCATTAATGTGTTATATCAAAGTGTCTGACATTTCTTATCTGTGTCATTGTTTATTATTGTAAAAGCACCTCAAGTTGTAGTGATACCTTACAATCTCATTGTCTAGTCTTTAAATAGTACCTCATTGTGTTTGCTTTTTGATAAGGTCCCCAGTCCTGCAACCGTCCAGTCTGGCACCTCCACCTTTGAAGAGGGTGCCAATGCCAAACTATTAGAAAGGATTACTGAGAATCTGCCACCTCACCCAAAGAGGTGAGAACATCCCATCACCATGGGGAACCAGCTGACCGAGATAGCCCCCAACACCCCGTTCCTGCAAAACTTCCAGTCCTTGCACGTGGTAGTGATTGGCCTGGACGCGGCTGGCAAAACCTCTCTGCTCTACAGATTGAAACTCAAGGAGTTTGTCAAGACCATCCCGACCAAGGGCTTTAACACGGAGAAGATCAAGGTAGCGGTGGGCAGCTCGCGGGCCATCACCTTCCAGGTGTGGGACGTAGGGGGCCAAGAGAAGCTGCGGCCCCTGTGGAAGTCGTACACGAGGCGGACCGACGGCATGGTGTTCGTGGTGGACTCCACCGAGACCGAACGTATGGAGGAGGCCAAGGTGGAGCTTCACAAGATTACCCGTACCTCAGAGAACCAGGGGGTACCCGTCCTGGTGCTGGCCAACAAGCAGGACCTGGCCTCAGCTCTGTCTGTGAGCGAGGTGGAGAAGGTACTGGCCGTCCATGAACTGAATGCCTCCACCCTGCACCACGTACAGAGCTGCAGCGCCGTGGATGGACAAGGCCTACAACCAGGCCTAGAGAAACTCTACGAGATGATCCTGAAGAGGAAGAAGATGGTGAAACACAACAAACACAGAAAGAGATGAGCCTTTGGATTGTCCTGATTTTTAAACGGCCATTTGTGACTCTTTGAGCGGAGGTCCTGTCCCTTTAAATAAAAGGGAAGGCTTTTTTGCCAACAAAGGACCAATTCCAGATGACACAGGGGTCAGGAGAAATGGATTTGGCCTTTATGTGACATGCAGTATTGATACACCGTCTTTCATACCTTGTATTAGCCACACAGCTGCCCTTTGTATGCAATGAATATGTGATAGCCACGAGAGGCTGTAGCTGCCTATGACATATTTTGTCCCAGAAAGTTGGACTCACTTGTTTTACCCTACAACACAGTAGAAATGTGATACCGAACTTTGAACTCTGAACTCCTGTTGGATCTGAACAAAGACACACATTTTATATGATATGAAGCTAAATCGTGTTGATATCAAATGGAATACCATGGCGATTACAGTATTATTATTTTGGTCACTTTTGAAAGAACAATTCCAAGTGCATTCCCCTAATGCAACACAGAGTTTCAGTTGGATTCACAGACTGTTTTTACAAGTTGTACAATTTTTGTAACACTGAAGAATGAATAAATCAACCCACTGTATTAAATATATGTTGCTTTCTTTTGAGACAACATCAAAGTGTAACGTTAACACATCTTGCATTTTTAAAGGGGACATGGAAAGTGTTTAAAGAAGGTGTTTTAAAAGTTATTTGGCTTCCTTTTGCCGTCCTTTAACAACATAAAGCTATCCTCATTTGATCCCTCAGCAGGAAATGCAAATTGTAGTGTATTCAAAGGTGTAACGGAATTCCTCCTCCTCTTCATACGAAGAGGAGGAGTAGTGATTCGACCAAGGCGCAGCGTTGTGATATGACATAATGAATTTATTTACAAGCGACGAACACTGACACGAACTATACTTGAAATAATCAAAATAACAAACGACGTAGACGAAACCTGAACATGGAACTTACATAAAGACACGAAAGAACTCACGAACAGGAATAGACTACATAAAACGAACAAACCGAAAATAGCCCCGTGTGGTGCACAGACACGGAAGACAATCACCCACAAACAAACAGTGTGAACAGCCAACCTATATATGGTTCTCAATCAGAGGAAAACGTCAAACACCTGTCTCTGATTGAGAACCATATAAGGCTAATTACAAGTGACCTAAACAATGAAACACAAAACATATAATGCCCACCCCAACTCACGCCCTGACCCTCTAAACATATACAAAAATAACATAAAATAGGTCAGGAACGTGACATAACCCCCCCTCAAGGTCCGTACTCCGGACGCACTACCAAAAGGGGTGGGTCTGGGTGGGCATCTGACGGGGAGGGTCTGGGTGGGCATCTGACCACGGTGGTGGCTCAGGCTCTGGGCGTGGTTCCCATCCCCTCTTAGTCACTACCCGCTTTCGTAGCCTCCTCAAAATGACCACCCTCCATATAACCCCACCTAAATTAAGGGGCATCACCAGGATGAGGGGCAACACCAGAATGGGGGGCACCACCAGACTGGCTGGCGGATCCTGGCTGGCGGAAGGTTCTGGCGGATCCTGGCTGGCTGGCAGGTCCTGGCTGGCTGGCTCTGGCGGATCCTGGCTGGCTGGCTCTGGCGGATCCTGGCTGGCGGAAGGCTCTGGCGGATCCTGGCTGGCTGACGGCTCTGGACGCTCATGGCTGGCTGACGGCTCTGGACGCTCATGGCTGGCTGACGGCTCTGGACGCTCATGGCTGGCTGACGGCTCTGGACGCTCATGGCTGGCTGACGGCTCTGGACGCTCATGGCTGGCTGACGGCTCTGGACGCTCATGGCTGGCTGACGGCTCTGGACGCTCATGGCTGGCTGACGGCTCTGGACGCTCATGGCTCGCTGGCGGTTCTGGACGCTCATGGCTCACTGGCGGTTCTGGACGCTCATGGCTCACTGGCGGTTCTGGACGCTCATGGCTCACTGGCGGTTCTGGACGCTCATGGCTCACTGGCGGCTCTGGACAGATCCTGTCTCGGTAGGCGGCTCTGGCAGATCCTGTCTGGTTGGCGGCTCTGGCAGATCCTGTCTGGTTGGCGGCTCTGGCAGATCCTGTCTGGTTGGCGGCTCTGGCAGATCCTGTCTGGTTGGCGGCTCTGGCAGATCCTGTCTGGTTGGCGGCTCTGGCAGATCCTGTCTGGTTGGCGGCTCTGGCAGATCCTGTCTGGTTGGCGGCTCTGGCAGATCCTGTCTGACGAATGGCTCTAGCCGCTCCTGACTGACTATCGGCTCTGACGGCTCGGGACAGACGGGCGGCTCTAATGGCTCGGGGCAGACGGATGGCTCAGACGGCGCTGGGGAGACGGATGGCTCAGACGGCGCTGGGGAGACGGATGGCTCAGATGGCGCTGGGGAGACGGATGGCTCAGATGGCGCTGGGGAGACGGATGGCTCAGATGGCGCTGGGGAGACGGATGGCTCAGATGGCGCTGGGGAGACGGATGGCTCAGATGGCGCTGGGGAGACGGATGGCTCTGGCCGGATAAGGCGCACTGTAGACCTAGTGCGTGGTGCCGGAACTGGAGGCACCGGGCTAAGGACACGCACCTTCATGCTAGTGCGGGGAGCAGGGACAGGGCACACTGGACTCTCAAAACGTACTCTTTGCCTGGTGCGTGGTACCGGAACTGGAGGTACCGGGCTGGATACACGCACTACAGGGAGAGTGCGTGGAGGAGGAACAGGGCTCTGGAAACGCACTGGAGGCTTAGTGCGTGGTGCCGGAACTGGAGGCACCGAACTGGATACACGCACTACAGGGAGAGTGCGTGGAGGAGGAACAGGGCTCTGGAAACGCACTGGAAGCCTGGTGCGTGGTGTAGGCACTGGAGGCACCGAACTGGATACACGCACTACAGGGAGAGTGCGTGGAGGAGGAACAGGGCTCTGGATCCTTACCAGCCAGAATCTCCTCCCATGTGTAGCAACCCTTGCCTTCCAAAATATCCTCCCATGTCCATTCCTCCTTCTTGCGCTGTCCCTTCCTCCCGTTACACCGCTGCTTGATCTTTTGTTGGTGGGTGATTCTGTAACGGAATTCCTCCTCCTCTTCGTAAGAAGAGGAGGAGGAATTCCGTTACAAAAGGTTTTAAAAGGCTTCTAAAGTTTGTGCTTTCCACTTTAAAATGTCAGACTTGATTTATCCTAACAAAAAATGTACCAACCCATACAACATGTCCATTAATTATAATCCACATGTCCTGTTATTCCAGGATTATTTTCCTGCTGTGGTCAAACTGGTCAAATGAAGATAGCAGATCTGTAGGTCATAGACATTTGAATAGGTATAGTAAGCTGCAGCAAAGATACCCTTTCAGCCATGAATCTAATTTGATTTATGCACAATGCAGAGAGCTACAGTATATGATGGATAGGTTATTCAAAACGCAAATCCTGCCCTGAGGGTGATGTACTGAACTTGACTAGCTTTCCCTTCTGTACTATAGATAGACACAATACAGCTTCTGCTGATGATAGTCTGACAGTGCCTGGGCAAAAAGAATGTCCTACAGCAATCAGCCACCATTGAGAGAGCAAAGTTCACCATAATCCCATAGAAAGATGACCTAGTATTGCATAAGAGAACAAGAGTTACTGTTTAAGTTTACATATGCATTCAAAGAAGACAATTACAAACAACACATACAGATAGTACTGAATATTAGCCCAGTGTTTTAGAACAACCTACATGTGCTAGCTGTACAGAGCAGGTCTGGACATGATACATTCATGTGGAATGGCGGCGCTCATCCAGTATGTTCGTCACATTTTGCGTCGTATTCATTGTAATCTCTTCTACTCTATTCATGGCTGAGTCAGCACATTGGCTATGGAGAGCAGCCTCGCCCCCAGCCACCGTATCCATGTCCTTTGATTTCCACATCAGCTAGGCTGCCAGCTTGCTTGCAATTGTAAGTCAATCAATTAGTAGTGTGGTTGTGGGCAGAATCAAACAGCTTCGGGGGAATAATAGAGATGGATAGCCGTGACTATGGCAGAGCTACTTTAGGACACCTCTTGAGTCAGTAATGAATGTGATTGGTCATTCTATAGATCTGGCTCACCAATATGCACAATAGGCAAGATTGCATACTTCAGATATAGAAGGATTTGGTCAGACATAGGTGTTCACTTTAGCACCAGGAATATACATTATATTACTAGTGCTAAAGTGTACACTATTGTGAAACATTTGGATCTTGTGTATTCTCAATTATAAACAGAATAGTGAAAATGAATTATTGGGAGGACTTTAAGGATGATATGAGACACAGCCATGTTGCTGTAGCAGTCCAGACAGTGATGGCATTTAGGTAGAATGAAACTGACCAGCTACTTGAATGTTTTCTCATAGTGGATAAGACCCACTCCCCCTGTCTGAGAAGTCCAATTAAGAAGAGACACTACTGTCCCTAAGACCTAGAGCAAGCAAACATTAACACTCTTTCTCCTACTACACAGTGGAGATTGTAGTAGATACAGACACATACTGACTGCCAAATAAATATGCTTTATTTTTAATCCAACTACAATTGTGGAATGAGTCCTTGATGGAAAAAAACAACTACAACATTTCATATTATTCAGTCCTCACTATTGTGAAGCTGTTTTGTTTGAGTGCGGCCGACTACAGAGAAATGTATGTCAGATGGGACATTGGTTGAAGCTGTTGATTTCACAGAAGGTATTCTCAAGATGGAGATCAATAGAAGGAAATCCAGCAAACTCAACAATACTCTCAATTGAAAACTTTTGCTATTTTGGGACTTTTCTTTCACTGTTCTCTCCTAAATTTACAAATGGTTTCTTTTTTTTAATCCATTTGTGTTTTTTAAAATCCAGATTTAAAGTTATGCAGTGACTAGAGCGTCCCGTTGCGCAATGAACCAATCTAAAATCTACATTCCTTGCATTGATCATGCGCCAGTTATGTGTTCCAGCTTCTATAGAACACTGTACATTAGTCTCTAATGAGATGACTGATAAGGTGTTCCATTATGAACCATCCGTTGATATACAGTAGGATACAACATCCTTACCACAACCTTATAACAACCTTAGCTGATCATGTTTTGCGACGCAGAGGGACATGTCATTTGGCTGCCAAACAGTCTGGGCCTCTTCACGTTGTCACAAACCATGACTGTAACCGGCATGATCTTACACACCAAGTTATTCACTACAATCTGTTCATTAACAATTCTGAGAGGTATTTGTGGATTCCTGACACAGCAGCTGGTAACTGGAATTCATTAGCCTATCCTCGGGAAGGAAGCTGCTAAACTGACATACAGTATATTCCTTGTCTATGGGAACTTCAATGACTTCAAATGGCAAATATTTGAATGTTGAATGCATAGACATGAATAGGAGAAATTGAGAAATAGGAGAAATGCATGCCTCTTCAAAAAGGTAGCATCGTGAGATGATGTAGTCATTGTTTGCATGTGTCTGTAAGTTGTTGTTTGTATGTATAAATTCGTTTTTGAACTGTAATTTCTTTTTTTTAATTACGATATTTTTTCTCTCTCTCTCTCTCTCTCTATATATATATATATATATAAATATATATATAGATAGTACCAGTCAAAAGTTTGGACACACCAACTCCTTCAAGGGTTTTAATTTATTTTGACTATTTTCTACATTGTAGACAATAGCGAAGACATCAAAACTATGAAATAACACTTATGGAATCAAAAAAGTGTTAAACAAATCAAAATGTATTTTAGATTTTAGATTCTTCAAAGTAGCCAACCTTTGCCTTGATGACAGCTTTGCGCACTCTTGGCATTCTTTCAACCAGCTTCACCTGGAATGCTTTTCCAACAGTCTTGAAGGAGTTCCCACATATGCTGAACACTTGTTGGCTGCTTTTCCTTCACTGTGCGGTCCAACTCATCCCAAACCATCTCAATTGGGTTGAGGTCGGGTGATTGTGGAGGCCAGATCATCTGATGCAGCACTCCATCACTCTCCTTCTTGGTCAAATAGCCTTTACACAGCCTGGAGGTGTGATGGGTCATTGTCCTGTTGGAAAACAAATGATAGTCCCACTAAGTGCAAACCAGATGGGATGGCATATCGCTGCAGAATGCTGTGGTAGCCATGCTCGTTAAGTGTGCTTTGAATTCTAAATAAATCACAGTGTCACCAGCAAAGCACCCCCACACCATCACACCTCCTCCTTCATGCTTCACGGTGGGAACCGCACATGCAGAGAATATCCGTTCATCTACTCTGCATCTCACAAAGACATAATGGTTGGAACCAAAGATCTCACATTAGGACTCATCAGACCAAAGTACAGATTTCCACTGGTCTAATGTCCATTGCTCGTGTTTCTTGGCCCAAGCAAGTCTCTTCTTCTTACTGATGTCCTTTGGTAGTGGTTTCTTTGCAGCAATTCAACCACGAAGGCCTGATTCACGCAGTTGATGTTGAGATGTGTCTGTTAATTGAACACTGTGAAGCATTTATTTGGGCTGGTAACTCTAATGAACTTTGAGTTGAGCTGTTCTTTTACCAAAATAGGGCTATCTTCTGTATTCCACCCCTATCTTGTCACAACACAACTGATTGACTCAAACACATTAATAAGGAAGGAAGTTCCACAAATTAACAAGTCACACCTGTTAATTGAAATGCATTCTAGGTGATTACCTCATGAAGCCGGTTGAGAGAATGCCGAGAGTGTGCAAAGCTGTCATCAAGGCAAAGGGTGGCTACTTTGAAGAATCCCAAATATAACATTAATTTTGATTTGTTTAACACTTTTTTGGTTACTACATGAATTCATATGTGTTATTTCATAGTTTTGATGTCTTCACTTTTATTCTACAGTCTAGAAAATAGTACAAATAAAGAAAAACCCTTGAATGAGTAGGTGTCCAAACTTTTGACTGGTTCTGTATTTATAAAGTAGTATCATTTTAATATTATACACTTGGTTGGCTTAGTTAATTACAGTCGCGATGCCTCTAATGAGAAAGGGATCCTGCGGTGGATATAAATATGTTTTCTATCCTTCTACCTTCGTTTGCCAATGCTGGTTCGTTGACAGGAGAAACACAAGAGCGGGAGCTTGCGGGATTATGGGAGATTAAGCAGGGGGATCCTAAGCTGACAGGTGCATCCCTGAAATCATGTCACATGCTTCGAAGACCGGCTTATTCAATATCCAGAGGGTTCCCCATGGTATTCCCCTTTTATCGCCCACCTCGGTCTTACTGTATTCTCCCTCCGGGTTCACTTGTCATTGCATTGTATTGTATTTTGATACTGCATATGGACAGGGTTGTAGAAGTATCAGTATCTCAAATGGGACTCGCCTGGGTAAATAACGAATAAACAAATATATTTTCAAGCACAAAAGCTCTGTAAGGATATGCAGAGTTACTCAGAGCAACAAGTCCTGCATCTAAGTGCAGTTTCCAGACAGCAGTATGTATTTGGAGACAATATCACGTAAGCTTGAGCACCTCAACGGTATGCAGTATATTATCCAGAGTGTTTTATCAGACAAAGACTACTGAAGTGCAGAGGAGCCCCTCTTTGGAATGGCAAGAAACTCCAACTGGCTCAGACATAAGTATTTATCACCACGGCAACCATGAGGTACTTACCAATTGATCAGTGACCTGAGAGGGCAGAGGCGGGGGTTAAATTGCTTTTGTGGTTGGAAGTCCAAATTCTCAATTTCGGCTGTGGTTACCAAGAGGCCAACAGGATTTCAAAGAAGCTCCAATCAATACTCAGACTCCTCCAGCTTGGGATAACATTGGCCTGAATATGTCTGATTTCACTGACACTGTGATTGGAGAAAGCATGCTGACATTGCAATGTGTCCAGGGTCAAGCTATCGAGAACTGGCGATAAGAAGGGGTCTTGCTTGTGTGTAGGGAAGGTATTTTCAGGGTGAGGGGGGCGCTGAAGTTTATCACTTATGGCTGATGTTAGAAGGCTGGATTAGTCCATCTATCTTCCCCCCCCCCCCCCCCCCAAAGACCTATTAAAGTGTCACTCTGGGCTCAATGAGAGTAGAGACTATAGCCAGTAGACTATTGTGAGTGTGGAAGGAGCGATATAAAAGAGTCCCAAAGGCGAATAGGAGCTTGGGTCATAAAATTCCCTTTGAGTGTATTCACTATAGGATCTGTGTCGCTTGTTTTGCCTCAGTGTCTATAAAGGAAGGCAAGAGAAAGCAACCGAGCCCATATTTCTTGGTCTTGGAAAAGGAGCTTTAACACGGGGCTGGAATTTCAATGTTTCACGAGAGATTTGATGTGTTTGCATCAAACCATTGCCTTCACCCTGCGGCGGAAGAAAATAAGTGACCCAGAGCCACAACATATGGATTAAATTGTCTCTTTCTCCATGTCCTTGGCCACAGGCTACAGACACTAATTATTTTCATATGAATAACTGATATTATTACTGGGAGTCAAAAGCACAGATATTCATATTCATAAATACAACGTGCTTCTCTGCAGACTGTTGGCTGGGTGTGATGCATCGCTCAGGGGAGGTTTGAGGGATAATTGCTGGCATATTTACAGACATTTAAACATTCATGCCCAAAGTTTCACCCCGTATTTCATATTTCAGCTACAGAGGGACTTAACATTATTTCTTCAATAATGTTTTCATGCAGAACCCTGCCAAATGGAGTCCAATGGAAGGATTCAATCAGCGTTGCCACTGAGACGAGGCTCCACTTCACTTCTCTAAAACAAGCAGGGTAGACTTTGTGATCAATGCAAATGCATTAGATCACGAACAAGACTGTTTAGGAGTAAAAATATATACATCCTACATTCTAGAAATACAGTATATGATTTGAATCATGGTGGAACATTCCCCTTCACTGTAATAATGAGCCCTTCTCATTTAGCTGTCTTACTCAGACAATGTTAGCGCGGGTCTTATTTTTGTCTGGGAGAGCCTGCCCAGATTAAGGTTTTTTGGGAGGTTTTGGGGGCTTATGATGTTTTTCAGCTTTGATTGCAATTAATCCATATCCAGCCGAGACCCACCAGAGGTCTCCTTATCTCCCCACGGCTGTATTACCCACAAACCCATCTGGAGCGTGACCGTCTGCCCTGCCTGGAAGAGCTGTAGGGTCTGATCCACAAGCTGATTGCACTGGAATGGATGTGATCTGTTGCTATATATTTATCTTGTTGTTGTTGCTGTGTTGTTGGCATGGAAAGGTTTGGAAGTGTGCTGAATATGAGAAACAGATTATTTCATGTATTTAATGCAGCCCATGTCATATCTTACATAATGTATGTAGTTGCATGAGATACACATCAAATATGATACAAATTATAAATGAGGTGAGTCACATCATAGATTCATGTAGAATGTAGTATACATACTGTACATATACTATATTATACTCATGTAATATGCTATTTCAGTGTACTGTATGAGCATTAAACTGATCAATTAAGTCAGTCACATGATGACATTGCACCGAGACAAATGAATGTACTGTAATCCACTGCAGACTGCACGTGCCTTGGACTGCCCAGTGCCTGTCCATGTGGTGTTTGAGTTCACCGCTCTCTGTACGAGAGATCAGGCTCACCACAGCATCACGTGTTAGATCCCTCCATCCCTCCCTTCCTCCGGCTGTATTGTGTCTACCGTTCCTGACTAAAGGAATATGTGACCGTTCCTCTCCCCCGGGAGCCTGTCACTCCAACTAGTGCTATAGCCTTGCTAGCTATGCAGACTGTAGTACTAGCGCACACGCCGCCTCTGCATGCTCCACCAGCTGTGCAAACCGGTAGGTGAGCGAGACCTCGTTGAGATAGGGAGCGCACATGTGAAGGAGTGACCACGTGAGCCGAGGAGCTCGCGGGACAACTCTGGCTGTCAGCAACTTTTTCCTGGGTCGAGTAAAGATACCGCCTCGCTGTTACTCAAACCTCTTACCGCCCAGGACAAGATCTATTTCTGACCTTCACTCTCCTCCAGCTGTGCTAAATGCAGTACTAGCTGTAGAGCTTGGGGGCGTGTTATTTTTTTGCTCTTGTTATGAACAAATCAAATACAAAAACAGAAATATACAAACAAGAGTACATAAACCTAACAGACAGGGAGGGGTATTACACATCGAGATACATTTTTAATTTGTCAAAACGTTTTATGGTACGTATTGCTTTTGTTACATGCACTATTGGAAATCATTGGGCAGTGACATGGCGGGACACTAGCCTTACGCATATGTCGCGATTTACTCAAATCGATCCAAGTGCAAACAGGAGATGGTGCAGAACTTTCGGTAGAGGGATGTTAGAATTATTAACATCCCGATAGGCAAACAATAATGTCGTCCTGTTTTATCCTCTTCGAAAGTGAGCTTTTCATCATTTGACACCAACACTGCTCATCAACTTCCTCAAGTAACTCTTGAGTGTTTGAGTCAGGTGACGAAACAACCGTTCAGGTACAGTAGCTCTACATCATGGGTAGCGTGTGTAGCGTGTGTAGCGTGTCAGGACTGGATTTTACTTTGGGAGAAAAAGCCCAGACTGTAAAAGGGAATCCAGGGGAATCCATGTGCTATTTAGGCCCTTGAAGAGACATCTATAGTGCTTATTCTGTTCATCACGGTTAAGTTAAAGTCTTTTATAGGCCATTACACTCTGTTTTGTCCCTCTTTTTGATTGTTCAATCAATAATTGGCTGTTGGAGGCTTTTGGAACAGACTGCCAGGTCTGTCAGGCGAGCTGGTTCGGTTCAGAGACTGGACATCACGTTTTACCCTAGACTGGAGAAGGACCAAACTCTTCTGTTTTTCAGGCTCCTGTTGCCTGTGAACCATGCCAATGGAGTTCAATGGTTGGAGCACGGAGTTAGCTTAGCACTGCTATTCCTAGACACTACCGCTTCAGTGAACATGAGCTACAGAACAAACAACCATCAGTATGGATATAACACAAACAACGATCAGCCAAACTCATTGTCTAATTATTCAGAAGAACAGCCAGGCACAAATAAAATAGTAGAGGCAGATTCCACTCCCTAATCGTCTGGCTGGGACACTTGATAATGAACACAGACTGTACATCTTCAATTATTTTGAGTTGACTCCATTTGACGTCGTGTCAGAGCCACTGCTGGTACAGTGCTTTGACTGTGGTTTGCTAGCCATGTAGTCCACTACATGTAAGAACATGTATACGGGCTAAAATTATACGGGCTAAAATTCAAATATAATATAAGCCCATAAGAACACAGGCCAAAGGTATAAACACATAAACATGGACCAAATGTATCATACATACAGTATAAAGATAGGCCAAAGGTGACATGGACTAGGTAAATGTATAATGGGCTAAATGTATTATAAAATCTCCCATTAGGCTATTACTATGGTCTCCTTTGTCTTGTCGTTACATGGTTACACTATACATTAAGCATTCTGAGTATGGTTGGTATTTGACCTCTGTGTCCATGTGTGACATGTCCAAAGCACTCTCATCCTCCTTTATTCCTGTTATACTACACAGAGGAGTGTTGCCAGGCATCACCGATGTCAGAGCAGAGAGTCAGGGGTCAAAAATGATCATGAATCAGACATGGGAGCCAATGGATTGTGACCTCTCTAAGACTGTGCCAGGCAGTCCAAAGCTCTGGCCAAGATGAGAAAGATACTGTAGTACAAGACAAATGTGATCCAATTTCATGGGTGTATTTGTTGTTGGTATTGAATGATGCAGGAACAGCCATTTGTAGACATGAATCATATTGTAGTAAATTCAAATGGTAGATCCAACTGGGACTTGAAGCCCAATCCAGCAATTGTCAACAGTGTTGCTAGGTGTCGGGTTAAGATCACTACAATTATGCAATTTCCTGAGAAGAAATGCACCATCATATTGTCTGCTGCAGCCATTTCCCTATTACAGGATAGGAAAGTATAATGACCGGAAACCATCTGAACATTCTGAGTAAATGATCCGAACGTGTCCTTCTGCACACTTCTAAATGACCTCACGTGTAAGGCCCAATGATCTGTAACCGTTAATGGCAAGGTCAGTCGGAACTTTCCCTTCCCTTTCTCATTAGGAGCTCATTACAGACCTGAGTGGAATGTATAGTCCCCAATCGCAACCATTGAAAGTCGGTTAGTACCCAGACACACTGTCAAGGGCAGACTGCAGCTGTGTAAATCACTGATGTGGAGTGCTCTGAAATACATGACCTGCTTTGCCATGACAAGAACACATTTTTGCTACATTCAACGTAGCAGGAATAATAGCGCTGTGATAATAGCTTAAAATCGGGTCTACACTGTACCTTTCACCATGATTACAGAGAAAAAAAAACTGACTTAAAAAACATTGAAATCACCTGAAAATTGCCTTTCATTTTAACACATTTATGCATTTTGTGGCAATAGAGAAGAGCAACATACCTATACTACAATCATACGCAGTAGCTGGGTGGCTGAACAACAAAAAAACAAAGCAAGACTCTCTTTTCTTCTACTGTGGCCCAGTACTGCTCACAATTCAGTTCAGTACGTGCCAGGGGAGCACTGCTCAAAATGTGAAGTCAAAGGACAAAGGCAAGAGTGTATGATATTACTGATGTGCTGTCTGTGGTTAGGGCAGAGCTGACAGGCAGAGGCCACAGATACCGGTGGCGCGTACGCACTCGTGACAGCTCCACACGCCACACTGCAACGCAGAGGAAGTGGAACACGTTGTCACAGGTAACCAATTGATACAGAACACCTACTGTTGGAGGATCTTAATGTAGCCGACAGTGAGCTCCAAAAGTCTTGGGACAGTGACACATTTGTTGTTGTTTTGGCTCTGTACTCTGAAGCACAAATATTTCACCCCCAGGACATTCTAACCATTACAATAACAGGGGAGGTTTTTTTGGGGGGGGTATGATATTTATGCCTCTGTAACTTTCTCACTCATCATTATTCCACGATCCATTCAGGACTATCCGTAATCATGGTAGCATCCACGTTAATGTAGAGGTGTTTAGAAACACATTCAAACCTTTTTAGAATAAGTGAATCCAAAATGACACAATACATTATTTACCATTCATTTCTATGGGACACAAAATCATCTGAAACACAACCAAAACAAACAGCAAATGCATCCAACACGTTTGTAGAGTCACAAGCTTGATGTAATAATTGCATGCTAGGAATATGGGACCAAATATTAAACTTTAATCAGTGGTGGAAAAAGTACTAAATTCTCATACTTGAGTAAAAGTAAAGACACCTTAATAGAAAATGACTCAAGTAAAAGTGAAAGTCACCAAGTATAATACTACTTGAGTATTTGGTTTTAAATATACTTAAGTACCAGATGGCACCATTTTCTTATATATATTTTTATTTATTTCTGGATAGCCAGGGGCACACTCCAACACTCAGACATCATTACATACGAAGCATGTGTGTTTAGTGAGTCCTCCAGATCAGAGACAGTAGGGATGACAAGTGATGT
Source organism: Salvelinus alpinus (assembly GCF_045679555.1). Taxonomy (NCBI): domain Eukaryota; kingdom Metazoa; phylum Chordata; class Actinopteri; order Salmoniformes; family Salmonidae; genus Salvelinus; species Salvelinus alpinus. Next base: position 39,936,418 of record NC_092092.1, read on the forward strand.
TCTCTTGACAAGTGTGAATTGGACCATTTTCCTGTTCTGCTAAGCATTCAAAATGTAACGAGTACTTTTGGGTGTCGGGGAAAATGTATGGAGTAAATAGTATATAATTTTCTTTAGGAATGTAGTGAAGTAAAAGTAAAATTGTCCAAAGTATAAATAGGAAAGTAAAGTACAGATACCCCCCAAAAAATGACTTAAGTAGTACTTTAAAGTATTTTTACTAAAGTACTTTACACCACTGACTTTAATTTGTCCCAATACCTTTGGTCCCCTTAAAATGGGGGGACTATGTACAAAAAGTGCTATGGATGGAAAAACCCTCATATTAAAGCCGACAGTCTGCACTTTAAAACCTCATAGTCATTGTGTCATTTCAAATCCAAAGTGCTGGAAGTACAGAGCCAAAACAACAAGAATGTGTCACTATCCCAATACTTATGGAGCTCACTTTATGTTGTCAAAGCAAAATAATCCTGCAGCGACAGGATTTGAAAATGCTGTCCATGTTGCTTGACCGGTGGTTAGGCTATTAGCTGGTCAAAAGTAGGCCACATGAAAAGTGCAACACTGTTAATATAACCATGTGTCAGTGTGGGTTTTCAGTGAATTTATGTCAATCACGATCCCTAGCTGCATTTCATGCGGTGCAGGGAAAATTCTCAACAATAAATGAAGATCCTACATCTGTATCTCACTCTTTCCTGTGAGCTCTGATAGACAATTCTACACCTACATGACTGAAACTTAAAGGTCCCAACAGTAAAAAAAAATATTTTTTTTCATCAAATTGGATGATATTTGGATGAAACCATTTCAATGTAGAGTGATCCAAGTATGAAAAATGACTGTTGCTTTACATTGATAAAGCTTGATCATAAAGTTACTGGTCTTATCCCCCTGTGTCAAACACTTGGATTCAGGGAGCAGGCATTACCAAGGATTTACTTCTGCCTTCATGCAACGTCACATAAAGCCGGAAATGTTATACACTAATGGTAGTGTCTTAGCTGAACTAATTGAAATATGTACCGCCTAAAACTATCATCACATGTTTATAAACCGTAAACTAGCTAGCTCGAGCAGAACATACGACCAAAGATACTGGTAACCTTTCATCTGTGGTGCGACTGTTGGCTAGCAAGCGACTTAGCAGCATGCCGGCAAAAGCACATTGTGTTGTGACGAGATGCCATCGAGTAAATTTAACGGTACACTATTTTACGTAGAATGAAAAGCTTGACAGCAGTGGCTGCTTTTCATTTTGGGTGGAAAGGCTGCACTCGAAAAATAACGATGATGTCACACGTGTGCAGGATCACATTTCGAGCAAAGTGGCTCTATCAACTGAGGAGAACATGCGATGGGTCTTGCCAGGATGCTAATCCTGAATACGAATGCTGTACCATCATTGACGATGGATCTTGCAAGCGAGGACCTTAATGTAAGTATCAGAAGTTTGGTAGCCAACATTTCTGGAGGATCGGAGGGCTAATGTTAGATAATGCAACTGTGGCTGCTTTGACTTGTGAACGGTATATTTTCTGTAACACACCTGATAGTCACTATATGGTTTTTGATCTTCCATCCAAGCCCCCTACATTGGGTGGCAGCACACCAACAAGGTAGATTGGGTGTCAATGTAAGCTTCCATTACCAACAAATGATGATGCTTACCAGTCAGTATTACCAACAAATGATGATGCTTACCAGTCAGTATTACCAACAAATGATGTTGCTTACCAGTCAGTATTACCAACAAATGATGATGCTTACCAGTCAGTATTACCAACAAATGATGTTGCTTACCAGTCAGTATTACCAACAAATGATGTTGCTTACCAGTCAGTATTACCAACAAATGTTGTTGCTTACCAGTCAGTATTACCAACAAATGTTGTTGCTTACCAGTCAGTATTACCAACAAATGATGATGCTTACCAGTCAGTATTACCAACAAATGATGTTGCTGGCACGGTGGAATGTTGTTCCCAAAAGGAGTCGCTGTGTGTATAGTATTTGTAATTTACCCCTGACAATCACATTTTGCCATTCCATTGTGAGGGTTGTTGTCTTACAGTTGATGTAGCTTGTGTCATCGGGGCTAATCATCATGATTAGGGGGGGTATTACTTTTTCAGATTTTGTCTTTTGTCTTTCCGTTATCGTCAAGCTGTAATGATAGACATTTTTGAAAATTCAACATCTACTCTGTCTGCACAGCTTCCCAGGCAACCACATCCACCAAAACTGTGGGTGTCGGCACCACCATGCTCGAGTCACCTGTCAAAGACAGAACATCCCAACCTGCACCTGCAAAACGGTCACGGATGGAGTCCTGTTTGGATGAAAGCTTCTATCAACTTGTTAAGGGCTAAGTGGAAGCATTAGGGAGTGAATTGGGACTGGTTGTGACACTGCTCTGAATGTCTCTACACCTCACTTCACCTGATATAAAATACTTACTTACTCCCATCCATGTGTCCTCAACTCCTCATCTCAATATCATTGCTCCTTGGAGGAGGAGATCTAAGTGGATAGACCTTTGATCCTCTCTTCCGTCATGCTTGGAGAGGTTGCCCATAAAAGGGACCACAGTGACGGGAGGAAGCAAAGATTTGATAGAGAGTTACTCTAATCATTTCTGATATGACCTTTTACTGCGGGGCTGTTGTCTGCACTCATACTGTCAGAATGTAGATTCATCCACAAAACATTATTTCCATGATTGATAACTGGGATAAAGTAGTCTAAATATGATCATAATTTGAAATGGATTTTGAGTCTGGATACTTTTTTGAGTGTTGGGAGATTTATTGAGTCATACCTGTGTGTGTGTGTGTGTGTGTGTGTGTGTGTGTGTGTGTGTGTGTGTGTGTGTGTGTGTGTGTGTGTGTGTGTGTGTGTGTGTGTGTGCGTGTGCGTGTGCGTGTGCGTGTGCGTGTGCGTGTGCGTGTGTGTGTGTGTGGATATTCCATGGAGGACATTCCAAAATACATTGTGTATGAGGATTGCCTGTTGGAACTTTTCCAGCACTACCCCATCTGCAGAAGGGTGCACAGTGTCACATGATTCATGAGGATGATATTCTTGTCCGCTAATTTTTCAGACAGTGGAAGAGCCAGCCTCTCATTGGTAGCATCCCAGCAGGAAACCTCCACCTCTCTGCTGCCATATACATCACTGGGTCATCTTTTATCCAGACAAAGAAGGAAAGTTAAATGCACATACTGGGATATATTCTGCTGTTCGATTGCCATTCCGGTTCAAAACCAGGTACTCAACCATAATGTCTTTACAGATGCTGACAGCTGTGCGTGTGAGGATGATTTGCAGCTACCATCATTTTTATTTATCACACAGAGCAGGCATAGCTGATTCGGTCCATGACACAGAGGGAGGGAGGAGTTGCCACTGAAGTAGACATGAGGGCGGAATCCCCAGTCCGCTCGGGTAGGGGATGCATAACCCCAAGATTGCTCTTCGTCTTATGGTGATTTACTGTGGCTAGCAATGTTTCAACAAGTAGGTGTGTCTGGTGGTGGTTGTGAAAACATGACTAAAGTTTGGGTCATACTCTGTGATGGACCTTGAAACTTCCACGATTGTGGATGTCCAGCTTGTACAAGTTAGTCTTTATTCCATAGTATCATGTGTTGATGATCGGTTTGATAATTAGTCTGGTGGCTGATGGTCTGGAACAAATGCCTTGCGTTGACCCATCATAATATAGTGACGTTGCCCACCCCTGTCACAGGTATTTGTTATCTGACCAGGTGTTCTTCATCACAAACTCACTTGAATTTCTCTTTTAAAAAGAGCTATTAAGATTGTCCAATGTGAGGGTCGCATCTATGATCACGGATCGGTATCCCCAGATCCAGAAATTCCTCGGAGAGGTGTATCCTGAGATCATCCACTTCTATGATCCCTGGCATGTGACAAAAGGTAAGAAGTCATATAAAAGCTTGATTTAGCAAGACTGGTACAATGGCAATAATTCCAAAAGTGCCAAGTTTGCTCACCCATCGAACTCAAGCAAGCGTACCCCAACAACATAAAAGAAACATGATTTTATGTTTGATAAAATCCATTGTTCCTTTGTATTTTTGTTGTGAATTCTACATTATCAGGTATCTCAGGGAAAGTGGCGGTAGTAGCCAAGGACAAGGAATGTCTGAAGGTGAAAAAATGGGTGCAGAGCATCACCAACCACCTCTACTGGTCGACGAGTCCTGGAGCAAGTGAGGAAGAGAGGTTGGCCAGGTGGACATCGCTTTTCAATCACCTGCAGAATGTCCACACACATGACAATCCTCTCTTCCCGAAGTGACTCCATGCTCCAGAAGCACCAACAAATGGCTGATACAGTATGTACCGTAATACAAGAAATGATCATCAAGTCTGCGTGACTTTTTCAGATATTTAATACCACTCACTTCTATTCTAGCAACCAAACCAAGCTGATTACAAGCTGGAGAAGCAGCTGCTCAACAAGCATTTACTGAAGGATGTTGCCAAACTGAGCCCTGTCCACCAGACTTCTGCCCTGGAAAGCTTCCACAGCCTTATTCTTAGGTTTACGCCCAAGAAAGTTTTTTTTTCATGCGTTTGAATGATGTGCAGGTATATTACGTCGCAAAAAACGTGTTTTTCATCATCTGTAATGAGCAGTGACTACAGTAGTATCCTTTTCCGTAAACAAACAAATTTTAGGCTATACCTAGCATCTATGCGTTTCAATGAGAACACCAACCGCAGGCAGGTACAAAATGAGCTTACCCAAGGCTGTGAAGACAGACCCAGCATAGTGGAAGTCATAGTTATTCCTTTAAAATATGCATCAACTGAGCATTTCAAGTACACAAAAATGTGAAGTACAAACATTGAGAAGTTTCACGACCAAAAAAGTACACAACCAAATATTGCATATTTCAAATTGAGTACTTATGAAACGCCAGAAAACACATTGTAGAATGAGTAGATCACTATGAATTGATAGCATCATAACTCAGAACAGTAAATAAAATGTACTACCCCTTTAACAAACATTTCCCTTTTCAAAAACATGACATGCTACGTAGACAGGCTCCTGGATCTCCTCTTCAATGAGGTCTCCCTTGATCCACGGCCGTATGAGGGGAAGCTGTGTGCGCGGCCCTTCCCAGGACCCCTGTCTGCCCGGTGTGAGAGGCCTGACAAGGAGGAGGCCATAGCTGGATTTGTCTCCCACTTCAATCTTGAAGCCAAGTGGGTGACTGAAGCCTACTTGATTGAACCGGGTTACACGGGTCCCGCTCCTCTCTCGCTCCCCTCCCCATCAATCTTTGTTGTTGGTTGCATTTCCTAAAGCCTAAGTAAATCACTTTTACGTGCTATGATATTACATTTTGTTTCTTTGTATTGTTTTATTCAAGATTTCGGGAGGGAAATGAGATCCACAAATTGTACGAATCAGTGGGTCCTGCACACTGTAGAGCAGCCTAGATTAGGCTTATGGATCTAATTATTATGTCAAATGATGTCTCCCCATTTATTTCTCGCCTTTATTTGACATGAATGTTCATGTTGATCGATACATCAAATTCAGATCATATTGTCATTTACAATGCTAATGCAGAGGCACCAATACATTGTCCAGTACACTTATTGCATGCTGTTTTCATGTACATTCCCTTATGCGGGGAAGCTCTATATTTTTTGTAGGCTCCCGAGTGGCGCAGTGGGTCTAAGGCACTGCATCTCAGTGCTAGAGGTGTCACTACAGACCCTGGTTCGATTCCAGGCTGTATTACAACTGACCGTGATTGGGAGTCCCATAGAGCGGAGCACAATTGGCCCAGTGTCGTCCGGGTTAGGGTTTGGCCGGGTTAGACCTCCATTGTAAGTAGGAATTTGTTCTTAACTGACTTGCCTAGTTAAATAAAATAAATGTTTAAACTTCCAAGGTAACTCAGGCTTTACTAATTAGTGTGAAGAAGTGTGTAGGTGAACTGTAGTCTGTAAATAGTTACAAAACAATAGGAATTCAATGGTGTATTTCTGCTGTTCCAACAGTCCATGATCAGCTCTGTTGACCGTGAGAGCATTTTGCTGAGAAAATGGGTTGAGGCATACTATTTAGGATTGGAATGACATGGCCCATGGTTTACCTTTAAACAAGGGACTTTAAATAGTTGTTGGGTCATTCTCACATCAGGAATGGATATCGTGCTTTGCTCTTTGCGACTCGTTATATCCAAATGGATGTCAAAGTCAGATATACATTACATGAAAAAAAAAGGTATGTAGCTCAGGGGAATGTCATGGTTGAATGGTTGAATCAACATTGCTTCCACATCATTTCAACAACAAAAAAAATCTATGCGATGACATTGAATCAACGTGGGGAAACTGATTGAATTTGCAAAATGTCATCAACGTAGGGGAACTTATCATCTCAATCCAATGACATGGTGAATGTTTTAGTTGATTTCATGTTGAATTCACGTCAGTTGACAATTCAACAGAATGTAAATTTTAAAAAATCGACGTTGAACTGACATCTGTGCCCAGTGGGTAAACTCTCGTAACTTCACAGATTCTGATAACCATCTGAAATACCGTACTTACTGTATATCAGACGGTCAGGTCTGAACCGAGAAAGGAGGACATGGGAAATGAATCAGTTTACCCATATACAGATGCTGTATCTTAATTTGAACCAGTTTGCTACAGCAGGAACATAATCCTGCAGCAACAGGAAATATGAATTGTTATGTGGATTATAATTAATTAATATTTTTTGTAGGGGTTGATATTTTTTTTTTAGTTAGGGCAAATCAAGACTGACATTTTAAAGTTAAAATTACGTACCAACTTTAGAAGCTTTTTTAAACTTTGAATACACTACAAGTTTGGATTTCCTGCTGTGCAGGAGTGATCAAATTAAGATTGTACATCTGTACCTCAGATTCTTCTGGCATCACGTGCCCCAGAGATCTCAATAGATGCCTGAAAGGAAGCCATTTAGTTGCAGCCTACCAATGATAAGGCCTCATGGTATCTGACCTAACAGTGTAAACCTGGCTAATTGGCTTGGCTCTGTTACACCTCTCTCTAAAACGTGGCTGGAGTGACTGACCCTGTATTGCCCTCAATCCCCCGTTGGCACACCCGCACAGACGTATTACACAGATCGATATGAGTGAGCAAGCTATTAATGGACTAGACAAGGGTGAAAATTGTTCTTCAAATACCTTGATTCAACTTGTCTTGCATACAAGAACCAATGGAATAGTCACAAAGGGGCAAAGTAACCATGTCACCCACAGTGAGCCAGTAAGCTAAATCACAGGCACTATTCTAGTCTATGTATAGTTACAGCAAATATATTCAGGCTGTAGGATAAAGCTCTTGCAGGCAATCCCTTTGGCATCACAGAGCACACTATCAGCCAGAAGATATAGAGGTCCCAGCATTATGCATTCCACACCATCACCACTCGTGTGAAACAAATGTATTCCGCATGTGCAGAGCCAGTGGGTACTTCCCAGTGTACAGTATATCCTCTGCCCAGGCCTGACAGATGCCGGCTGGCAGGAATCAAGGCCAGCGAGTGCGATTGCCGTTTATTTCACTCTGCAACAAAAACAAACATGTGGCACGTGTTTTCCCACATAAGTGTTTTTTTTCTTCTGCTAATCTGCCCGGTAACAGTTCAGTCTTGTTTGCAGTGAGTGAGTGATGTGGGCTAAAGGGAGAAGAGATGGAGCAGGAGGAGTAGAGAAGGAAGAGGCCAGTAGAAAACCATCTACAAAAGCTAAAGATAGCACATGCGCTCCCGGACACTCTGAGTTCTCTCAAGGTTACAGTATGAGCACACACACACACACACACAAACACACGCGTACACAGAGGCACAGAGGGAGAGGAGCAGGTACCTGAGCAAACAGAACAGGGTTTCTACAGAACGAGGGCCCTCATTGAATGGCTGGTGTAAAACCACTGCTGGGCTGAGAGTAGGCTTCACATAATGAATGTACATGGTTGAGGAATATTACATAATCAAGTATAGAAGTATGCGTTCATCATTTGTTCTATGTAGTGAAGGACAGCTTCTTTGGTTAATTGGTTATTTTCCCTCAACTAAGAATAGACTCCATTGCACGTCTTGTAGTCATTTACTTTGTGCTTTACTACTTTGCAGTGGCTACAACCCTCCAGGAAATGACAGGTCCTGAGACTTCGTCTCCTGATCTTTCCCTGGTAAACAGAATTGAATCTTAACTCCGCTGTAATCTCAGGACACCAAATCCTCAGTCCAATTTTGTTTCTTCGCATTTTCTTCCAATTGCCTAGGATTTGAGGGCTTACGTGAGTATTTTTCGCCAATCCGCCAAAAGTGTAACCCATTCATGTCGCTTCTGGCCCAAGAGTGGCTGTTAGCATTGAATATGTGTCACCACACCACACCAGAGCCCTGCTTCTGACCTAGTGATAGTTGTGGTCAGACTTGGCACATCAGCCCCATCACACAGTGTTATGGACGGAATTAGCAGAAAATCACACCAGGCTCAGTGATCCACTTTCTGTTTAGGCTCCCGTTTTGATACATCTTGCCAATCCTGCTTGTGATTAGCTTGTTGAGCTATAGATAGAACTGGCCCTGAACCATTCCAAAATAGGGCTACGGTAGTAAACCTCCTTGAGTCGGTCTGAGACGCCTGCCTGGCCCTGGGGCTGCTGTTGATGATGTGGGTGCTTCTGAGGTGTGTGGTGGTGTGATGTTTTGGCCAGGTAGCCTAATCTTTCTTTAAAACCACTAAGCCACACGCACTCAGAACCCTTGTCTGAGCTAGCTGTCTAGCGGTCTCTCTTTCCCTTTGACCCACTCCAGTCTTATTCTTAGTTACAGCGATGGTGTGACGGCCTACATTTAACACAACCAATCCTACTGCGTAGACTAGAGGTACTGTGGAATGAATGCCTAGAGGTCACAGATAGAGATCACGCATGACAAATGGAAACAAAACAATGTATTACAGCTGCCTTCGCAAATGGTTTGACAGTGCTTTTCTCCTAGTCAGTCCAGTGTTCAAATGTAAGTCCATTGGATCATAGAACTTTTCAACATGGCCGGCTTATTTTCGGAATGACTGACAATCACAATGAAACTTAAATGGAAAGAGTGGAAACGTCATTAAATCCTATGAATTATTTTGGATGTGACAATCACTTTGTCCAAGATGAAATGCTATGAGAGTTAGAAAAGCTATGGGGACACCATGCAATGCCTTTTACACCACTCTGTTGCACAAGTAGACATACAACAAATAGAACAACACGCAAATAAAGCATTAGGCTCTTATAAAAGCAAAGAAAAATGTTAATGGAAAGGGAAAGGAAAAAGGGGATACCTAGTCAGTTGTACAACTGAATGCATTCAATTGAAATGTGTCTTCTGCATTTAACCCAACCCCTCGGAATCAATGGTCAGTTGAGGATAAATTCATTAGAGTTAACTGCACCTCAGATTACAGCCCAAATAAATGTTTCACAGAGTTCAAGTAACAGACACATCTCAACATCAACTGTTCAGAGGAGACTGCGTGAATCAGGCCTTCATGGTTGAATTGCTGCAAAGAAACCACTACTTAAAGACACCGATAATAAGAAGAGACTGGCTTGGGCCAAGAAACACGAGCAATGGACATTAGACTGGTGGAAATCTGTCCTTTGGTCTGATGAGTCCAAATTTGAGACCACCGTGTCTTTGTGAGACGCAGAATAGGTGAACGGATGATCTCCGCATGTGTGGTTCCCACCGTGAAGCATGGAGGAGGAGGTGTGATGGTGTGGGGGTGCTTTGCTGGTGACACTGTCTGTGATTTATTTAGAATTCAAGGCACACTTAACCAGCATGGCTACCACAGCATTCTGCAGTGATACGCCATCCCATTTGGTTTGCGCTTAGTGGGACTATCATTTGTTTTTCAACAGGACAATGACCCAACACACCTCCAGGCTGTGTAAGGGCTATTTGACCAAGAAGGAGAGTGATGGAGTGCTGCATCAGATGACCTGGCCTCCACAATCACCCGACCTCAACCCAATTGAGATGGTTTGGGATGAGTTGAACCGCAGAGTGAAGGAAAAGCAACCAACAAGTGCTCAGCATATGTGGGAACTCCTTCAAGACTGTTAGAAAAGCATTCCAGGTGAAGCTGGTAGAGAGAATTCCAAGAGTGTGAAAAGCTGTCATCAAGGCAAAGGGTGGCTACTTTGAAGAATCTAAAATCTATTTTGATTTGTTTAACACTTTTTTGGTTACTACATGATTCCATATGTGTTATTTCATAGTTTTGATGTCTCCATTATTATTCTACAATGTAGAAAATAGTAAAAATAAATAAAAACCCTTGAATGAGTAAGTGTGTCCAAAATTTGGACTGGTACTGTATGCCTGCATGACATTATTTATATCCACTCCCCTATCCTAGGAGCTGACAGCAACCCATTGTCAGCTTAGATAAAGAGTTTGCCTTGTTACTACCCACACACACTTTTGCTGGGGTCAATATTTGATTACTCACAAACAGAGATTACTTGGCAACACTGGGCGCTGTGATAATCACCTGATGGTTGAAATAACATTAGAACTAGTCAGGGGTTGAAAACAGGGCCATTGTTCAGCCACGTTGACAAAGGGGTAGTAAATCGCATTGCAGAAAATGCTAGAAATCCTTTCCACAGACAAGCCGGTTTGCTGATGCCATTTATGTACTTTGTTGCCTAGCAAACGCTGTAACTCCATCCAAATGTCAATGTCAAAAGCCCAAATTGAGCTTTCAGGCACTAGCTAGATATTAGCCTATATATGACACAAAAGCCGTGTTCCATATTATAAAAGAATGAAAATCTACCCTATAAAAGAGAAGCAGTTAACTCAATATGCGATGTCTGACTAATATAGATGGTATTAAATAATGCATTTTTTTGGGTTTGGACTTGTAATGTTAATAATTTATCTTTAGTGCAGGGAATAAGGCAAGGAGCAATATGATCCTCATTCAACTCTCAGTCGTGTGGGTGGACATTAACAACCAGAATAATTCCTCTCTTATAGAAACAAAAGTCAATAACTGGAGGCCAATATCCCTCCTGTAGTACAACACACCATTGATTACTCCCTGTGAATCGAGGAGCCGCTTGTGGTGAACTGGTATGAACCACTGGCAAAGGCACGAGCAGGTCCCAGCAGGTTTCTGCATGCGACATTTTGAATGGTCTGACTAATAGTAGACCGTCATCTCCCGTTGCTGTGATGTCACTCTCTGATCGTCCCCATCCTACTTACACGATGCGCATGTGGATTCATCCGTTTTTTCCCTCTTTTTCTGGGCCGTTATATAAGGCTTACAATGAAGGAACCACTTTTTCTTTTGAAATGACTGTTTATCTGTAAAAGTCTTTGATATAATGTCTTGAACAAGAAAAAAAAACGAAAGAGTAAACCAATCGTTGACCTAATAAAAAAAACGTACACCTGTGTCTGAACAAGAGAAGGTCAATCGTTTTTTGGCCCTCTAACAAACAGACAACAGACACAACGGGTGACCTCATGACCTCATTTCTCAACTTTAGGGTTAAATGCACCCACAGTCTGGCCACCTAGGAGAGGGGTGGAGTGGTCGGCAAGGTCAGTCTCATCCCTCAGCTCCAACACACACACACACACACACACACACACACACACACACACACACACACACACACACACACACACACACACACACACACACACACACACACACACACACACACACACACACACACACACACACACACACACACACACACACACACACAGGATAAGTACTTTCATCATGCATTTTACACATGCTTTGCAAAATGTGTACTATTATACATAACCTTATATAGTTTCAAAGCATTCAGAGCAGTAAGCTAATTCTATAGTCATGTTTGATCAAGCTGCCTATACAGGCTGATGGTTGTATATTAATCATGGATCACCATTGTTGGGCCTTCCCTTTGGAATTAGGTATTGTTGAGAAGCAAGATGAAATGATGGACCACTGCGATGAAGGGAAAGGCAATGGTTTCTTATTCATTGGGATGCACTGATTTTGATATGAATGGGGAATAGGCAAAAAAATCACCCCATGCTTATATGCATGACAATGGGATAAACATATAGAGAGGATGCATATAATGATAGAGTACAGCACAGAGCGTCTGGATGATTGTATGGTACTGTAGTTTTATTTTTATTTTATTTTTTGGCATAGGGGAGAGTGACCCCTACTGGTTAGTCAATGTCTGGGCCTGAAGTGATGAGATCACTGTTGTGTCATCGGCGAATTTAATTTAATTTAAATTAATGATGGTGTTGGAGTCGTGCCTGGCCGTGCAGTCATGAGTGAACAGGGAGTACAGCTACCTACATGTACAAATTACCTCGACTAACAAGTAGCCCTGCACATTGACTCGGTACCGGTACCACCTGTATATAGCTTCGTTATTGTAATGTAATTTTCTTGTGTTACTTTAGTTTATTTAGTAAATATTTTCTCAACTTCTTGAACTGCATTGTTGGTTAAGGGCTTGTAAGTAAGCATTCAACGGTAAGGTCTACACCTGTTGTATTTGGCGCATGTGACAAATACAATTTGATTTGATTTGTTGTGTACAACTAACCTTGTGGGGAAACAAAATCCATTGCAAAACATATTTTCCCTAACCCCGAACCCTAACCTTAACCCTAAACCTAACCCTAACCACAGCTCCTAACCCTAACCCTAATTCTAACCCTAACACTAATTCTAAACTTAACCCTAAACCCCCTAGAAATAGCATTTGACCATGAGGGGACTAACAAAATGTCACCAGTTGGTCAAATTTTGGTTTGTTTACTACTCGTGGGCACTTATGGTCCCCACAAGTATAGTTAAACATGTCTACACACACACACACACACACACACTCACTCACCACATATGTAGAGCCCTGCACAGGCAATCATTTTAAGCCTGAGCCCTACCCATGCCCACGACGTTCAGGCCCTACCCAGGCCCGATTACTTCTGCCAAATGTAAGTTCCGGCCCTACCCGAAACCCGAAATCAGAAATAACTTCCTCGGTTATTAAATCCATTAGCTGTTCCTCTCTGTCTGTCACTTGCTCCCGGCGTGCAACTCACTCTGCATGCGTTCTGCTCACGGCGGCTCCGAGTCTGTGTGTATCCATAGCAACAGCTCCGCTAAGGCTACTCTGCTCAATAAAGAGACACGAGAGAGCAGTTAGCTGTTAGCTACTTTTCGTTACTCCAAATAAATCTCTTCTGTCTTATATTTGAAGAGGTTGAAGGACTTCTCACACCATGTTATGATCTTAGTCAGTTATGACTTTGACTGTGCAGCAGAGCACGAGCAAATGGCTCAGCTTTAAAATGTTAGTGATCAATTTAGTGATACCCTGCCCTGCCCGTACCCTAGTTATTGATGACAAATAACCTGATGTATAATGTCGGGACCCGTCGGGCGTGGCTCAGGTCGAGTAGCAGAGCTCTACACATACACTGCTGCTACTGTCTATTATCTATCACGTTGCCTAGTCACTTTACCCCTACCTATATGTACATGCTACATCAATTACCTTGTCCCGCTGCACATCGACCCGACACTGGTACTCCCTGTATTTAGCCATGTTATTTTTACTCGTTATTGATATTCGCCATTTACTGTGTATTTATTCCTTGTGTCACTATTTCAATTTGTTATCTTTATCTTTCACTCTGCATTGTTGGAAAAGGACCCGTAGGTAAGCATTTCACTGTTAGTCTACACCTGTTGTTTACGAAGCATGTGACAAATGACGATGATTAATTGATTTGGATTTGATTTGTTGCCACTAAAATGACTGCTTATCCAAGCTGCACTGCTTATCCAATCAGCACTGCTTATCCAATCTGCACTGCTTATCCAATCAGGATGCAAATGAAACCAACATATTCCCTATGGATGTAGCCCACCTCCCCCAGAGTGAGACAGAGACCTTGCTGGTGTGTGCTGATATTATGTCACTCTCTGTGGGAAGGCTCTTTACTCATTGTTAACTGACATGTACTGTCCCTGCCTGGGACCCGGTCAAGGACAATGAAAGGCAAGAGTATGCCCTGGTCCAGAAACAATCCATAGCCCCTGCTGATCTCTTAGCCACCCGTGTACTGTAGATATGAAAGGATTGGACTGGCATACGTATATTCTATCCAACATAGAGGGCAAGGTGGAACGACAAGAAGTATTAGGCCTATGTGACATGATATCTAATGGATTGCATCCGGAAACCTGCTGTTCACGTTTCACGTTAGCTTATCGAACTTTAGTTTGGGTGGGCTCTTAGATTTACAGCCTGGACCCAGCTGGTGAACGTTCCAAACAGCTGGTCAGCATGAGGGATGACCTGAATGAAACTGTCAATAGAGATGTTTTTTAAATGAATGCCCTGCCCTGACAGTATCAGCCAGATGGGCTCTTCACTCCGATCGCTCAGCTAGAAACATCAGCTTAGATGGACTCACTTTTATAATGTTATTTTAGGTATCTCTGTAAAGAATGATGTCCTAGACAAAACTTCTCTGTTGGCTTATGTTTGACATACTGCGCAATAGCATTTGTGGGCCATTATTACACAAATACGATATATGACACTAATCTTACTGGTGTTTCAGATGTATGGAAGAAAAACCCGGATACATATAGAACTTCAACAGAATCAGGCCCCGTATGTGAAAGTGTGTGTGCGCTCAATACACACAAACGCACACATTCTCGCGAGAAAGAGAGGAAGAGAGAGATGACGGCATTTGATGGAATAATAATGTTGCAGCTCCAACATGCATAAAGTGGCCAAAAGTCACGTCTACAGCCAGGTCCAGAACAGTCTGGAAGCCATGATATCGACCACAAATAAAGTATTTTGAGGGACCTGCAGTATATTTAAATCTGCACTAATAGTTCACTTACCGCAAGTACTTTGTTACAGCCTACTGAAAAACATGATTGCAGAGGGACACGTAATGGAAAGGAATTGGAAAGAAATAGGCTAAGGATACAGGATATATTAAAATATCACTCAAACAAAGCGATGGGGCAAAGAGAAAGTGATCATGTAATAGACATGAACAAAGTTTTAGATACCAGATTTTGTTGTCGGGGTAGACTACATTTCTGTAAGTTTCAGTGTCCCAAGAATGGGGTACACTGACCCCTTGTGGAGAAGAATATGAACTCAACAATCAGAGAGCTTCACGAGCCATAGATAGGCCTATAAGTCTATGTAACTATAGTTCTAGTGTGACCTCACTGTCTGGTTTGATCAATGTAGTTTCGGTCACTGCCCGTGGAGAGCCTAGGACCCAGGTATGCAAGACTGGCTGCGACGCAACAAGGTTGTGTAACTTGGTCAAATCTTTAGGGCGCCAATGACAGTATACTGAAGTCATAAGACCCAATGTCTTACTTAAGTTAAAGTGCATGGACATGGGCTATTATGACTGAACAGGTGAATGCTCTACTTAAGTGACAATGCCGGAGATGCCGGTGTTTGGAGGATATATTGGCAGGGGTGTTGTTAGGGTTGAAGATCCCTTTTTGGTTCTAAGTAGAACCTTTTTGGTTCTAGGTAGAAAAAAACCATTTTGGGTTCCATATAGAACCCTTTCCACAAAGGGTTCTACATGGAAGCCAAAAGGGTTCTCCTTTGGGGACAGCCAAAGAATCCTTTTGGAACCCTTTTTTCTAAGAGTGTATAGACAGCTTTTGCATTCTATAAGTGCTGAATATTGCCTAAATGTTGATAGGTCTATGCAAATGTAGGCCTATGTAGACCAACATGTCCCTTAGAAATCAGTAGCAGCCCTAATTGGATAATTGCGCGCGATCTGCTCCGAATTAAGATTCAAAGATGTCTGCAGAAATAATGAGCTGTCAGCTGTGACCTTGAGTTCGAAAAAACGTGTTTTGGTTATTGAACTACAGTAGGTGAAGTGGATTAACATCCCGTAAAGAAATCACAGTAACATAATTACAGTGACAAGAGAAAGTATGTGAACTCTTTGGAATTACCTGGATTTCTGCATAAATCGGTCATCAAATTTGATCTGATCTTCATCTAAGTCACAATAATAGACCAACATAGTTTGCTTAAACTAATAACACACAAATTATTGTATTTCTCTTGTTTATATTGAATACATAATTTAAACATTCACAGTGTAGGTTGGAAAAAGTATGTGAACCCCTAGGCTAACCTGGAGTCCAATCAATGAGACGAGATTGAAGATGTTGGTTAGAGCTGCCTTGCCCTATAAAAAACACTATAAACATTTGAGTTTGCTATTCACATGAAGCATTGCCTGATGTGAACCATACCTCGAACAAAAGAGATCTCAGAAGACCTACGATGAAGAATTGTTGACTTGCATAAAGCTGGAAAGGGTTACAAAATGATCTCTAAAAGCCTTGATGTTCATCAGTCCACGGTAAGATAAATTGTATATAAATGGAGAAAGTTCAGCACTGTTGCTACTCTCCCTAGGAGTGGCCGTCCTGCAAAGATTACTGCAAGAGCACAGCGCAGAATGCTCAATGAGGTTAAGAAGTGTCAGCTAGAGTGTCAGAGAGATTAAAGTAGATGTCACGCGTCAAAATTTTGATTGATGACCCTAAGTCCAGCTGTCAAAAAAATGATTGATGACCCTATGTTCTGCTGATGTTCTGCTGACACGTGCAAGCCCTGGGTTTCCTGTCCTGACCCCCCTTTTGGTTTGAGGGGGGTGGGGTGGTTGGGGGTGTGTGTGCTGAACATTTCAAAGAGTAAGGCCTATTTTATAGCTTATAGCCCTCCGGGGTTGTTGTCTAGGAAACACTAATGTCAGGGGCACAGCCTTATAAAGCCCTAGGAACAATCCCCCTGTTTAAGTCTGTACATGATAACCCCCTGAATATTAAACAAAAATGCCACCTATGCCAATTTTAGGGATGTTATGCTCGGCTTGTCATGAACCCAGTGACCAAAGCCTTGAAGAAGTTCTGTGTGAAGCTCCAGAATGTTTTAAAGGATTTTTGGGTACGAGTGAAGGCCACATTTCTTACATATTCCACCCGGAGGATTCTACGGTAAAGATATTCACAGACAGTGGCCCCAAACCCGTTTATCAGGCAAAACCTGGGATTTTTTCTCCTGCTCTGGGGATGAGAGAATGGCTAAAGATCAGGCTGGCGCTATGTAAAATTGAACAGGTTCTGAGTGGTACACAGCTGCCGGGCTATGCGTTGGAAGAACAGGTCTGCGGACGCAGTGATCTGAAAGCTCTAAGAATCGCTTCAATGGACTATGCCCCTAATAACAAAGTGACAATTTTAGCCTGTGAATTTTATGATGGTGCTAATGCTACAAAGTCTGTCAATTCTCCTGTAGCTTCCAGAGCCTGCAAAGATGTCAACTTTTTTATTCCTGTGTTTAGTTTTAAATGGTTGGATTATCCGATTTTCATAACCCTTATGAATAAGCTGGACATTCTCTTCCAAAATGGGGAACAGTTAAAGCGCTGGGCGAGGCTTTCCTTGAGACAGAGTCAAGACCAAAAGGCCCGACGGAGGATCTACCCCTGGAGTGAAAACTTACCAAGTGTTGATGGACCTAGCAAGAGAGCCATGCCTTTTGAGGGCGAACTCGACACGGACAATGGGGGGTGGTTGCATAAGCCCCCTGGATCTGTAAGAAAGGCATCGTAAAAGACCTTAAGAATGTAAGGATATAAAATGTATGTACTAAATATTTTGAATGAAATAAAGGGTTTTTAAAAGCCGAATCTCACCACGTTATGAACTCTCGCGTTTGTTCACTCTTAGCTCAGTCTGTCCCTGAGGAGAAAACTTGCGGAAAAAGACATGTGCGCGCGTGTGTGGGCGTGCGTGTGCTGGAGTGGCTGTGTGTGTGTGTGTTTCAAAACAAAGAAAACGGGGCGGGGTTTGTTCATAAATGGATATGCGTCAGCGCTCAAGGCTCTCTCTCTCTCGCTAGTCTTTGTCTTACGGCCACTTACGAATCATTAACAACATGTCAAAACATAATTTATGTTCTAGGGTCTAAAACAGAGGCTGTAGGGTTTAAAAAAAGTAAATCAGCCCCT
Organism: Salvelinus alpinus; assembly: GCF_045679555.1. NCBI lineage: Eukaryota > Metazoa > Chordata > Actinopteri > Salmoniformes > Salmonidae > Salvelinus > Salvelinus alpinus. The sequence continues at coordinate 39,954,611 of NC_092092.1, forward strand.
TTTTGTCTAGAACTCCCAACCCCCAGCATCGAGGTGCTACCACACCGGTTAGTTTGTAGAATAGCCCTGGGTGTAATAAGGTTTAAACACACCAAACCCATTGTTTGAACCAAATAACGTAGGAGTTAAATATAGCTGGGGTCTAGTCCTAAAAAACGACAAACCCCAAATGCTATGTGAAAATCATACAGTACTTTCTCTAGGTAGTGGGGGGACAAACTCTATTGACAACCGCGACCCTGTTAGCAGCATTTTAGTTCCGATGCAAACAGCACCTCCAGAAACTCCAAGAATCGTTATCGGACTGAAGCGTTAAAAAGATAATCTGGGAAAACAGTCTAATGGATCTATCGCAAGGTGAGTTCTTGAAATAAATCTTTATATTAGATTTGGTTGTTGTGGGGAATTGTTTGAAAAGCGTGGTATGTTATAGAAATATTAAACATGCATTAGGACCAGTATGCTTACCGTATAACAAGGCAATATTAGCTAAAGTGGTTATAGCTTTAATATTGTCGAATGTTTTATAGATTCTGAAGCATTCACGCAGATACTCCGAGGTATAACTGAGCTCGAACCATCCAATGGGGCTCCGGAACAAATTGCAGACAAACAAACGCCTACCCTGAATTGTAAACGTAAGTAAGCTCCAAGAATTCCATACATAAAAATATTTATACCTTAAAAACAAAAAGTGTGGGCATCTTATATTAAAAGTTATTTTATATGTTTACAGAGGACCTAAAGCCTAGAAGGTTAAACGAGGCCCTATGGAGCCTGAACGGTTTCTGCCAAGCATATGACTACGAGACAATTATCCCCTATGACCCGGATGTTTTTACACACAAGCCACGAACACAGGATTTAAACGGCAGGTCAACTCCCCAGGGACAGGACACCGGTGTCCCCCATATTTCTAAACACCAACGGACAATTAGTGCTCAGATCCACAGTTCCGCTTCACCCGAACAATTCTACTTGGCCGATATTCACGAGACCTCGTTCCAAGGACAAGGTATGAATCAATTATATATTATTATTTATAGCGATATTTTATTATTTTATTATTTATATATATTTTTTATGCCGGAATATGTTAAAACAAGGCCTTATATTGTTTTTTTCAGGCTCAACATCTACCGAACCTGCAGATGCTGTAATACTGGCTGAACAAAGACATCAGCCCCTGGTTTCAGAACTTCTTCAGAACAGCCCTCGTCAAAAAAGCCGAGGTATTTAATTAATGTATTGTTAATATATAGGCTTATATCTGAAATGTATTTGGCATTTTTAACATATTTTAGGGTTAATAACCTATTTTTGTATGTATTATTTTTATTTCAGACTCCTCACCGGCTTATAAAGACAAGCACAAACATCGGAGGATGCCCAGACAAGCATCACCGAGGAGGCTCCAAAGACACCAGTCAAGAAAACAGCGAAACCTGATGATTTCAAAGATTTAAATGACATTTCTGAGGTAGACGATTTGATGTTCTGTGAAGCTGCCAACCTTCTTGAATCGGCCAATTCTGTGGGGGCAAGAGCAGATTCTGAAATAGACCAAGACCGTTTTTTCAAAGCGTTTACCCTGGGTTTAAAATCACGAAAGGCTCTACTCCAGAGGCGCATGTGTATTCTACTCGAGCATCAATACAATCAGGATGTGTCATTCTGGCGTAGCGAGCTACCCCGTATGTTAAAAAACATTAGGGCTAAAACAAGCAAATACCGCCGTTAAAAAACACACATGTAAACACACACACATCCTTAATTAGACAAATGGCGCCCCCTATAGACCTAAGCGAGACAATTGAAACCCTCTTAGCCATGATCCCTACAGAGCTCCAAGATATAGTTAACCATATGAATGATTCGGGGGTAATTGACATAATGACAATAGATGAAAATCTATTATCACAGATTCCCTCCGAACTCATAGACATTATTACACGTATGAATGAGTCAGGGCCTTCCGAGGAAAACATGTTATCACAGATTCCCGAAACCATCATATCTCTAATTACCCAGCTTAACGCGAGCCCTAGGTTTAATTCGGCCCCACATACACCTCTAAGACAGCCTTTAACAACATTGTCCGAAGAGTCTGAAACCCAATATGATGTTTTTGAACAGTTGGACAAATGTCTAGCAAATCTGGAGGGGGGCGGTCTTGAGATCAGTGTACAGAACGAGAGCCCTAGGTTTAATTCGGCACCCCAGACACCTATAAATCAGCCTTTAACACCAATGTCCGAAGAGTCTGAAACCCAATACGATGTTTTTGAACAGTTGGACAATTGCCTAGCAAATCTGGAGGGGGGAGGTCTTGATCGAAGTGTACATGTTTTGCGCCGAAATAAATTCAACAATATTGAGGTTCGACAGTTTCAATATTTCAGTTTCAGTTTCAATTTCGCATGGGGGGGTCAGATTCGGGAATATGCTGTGTTTTACGTAATGCTTATGGCCACTTTGAATGAACTGTTAGCTAGAATTAGAGATTATAGCGAACCAAGGGATCTCTTACAGTTGGAAATTTGTGGAGACAGTCTACAGAGCAAGGTATCGCTTATTTTACAGAATGGTGAAGCAGATCTTGAACAATTTGTTAACCTGCTAGAACGCCTTGTTCAGTCAAATTTAAACGTGCTAGCAGATAGGACCCTCGAACTTGTAGTACAATTAGTACGGCAACCACAAGGGGGCGGGGGTCAGAGAAGAAAGCTCGATAGTCTAATGCAGTCCGAAATCATAAGCAATAAAAGGGCCTATCTCATAAACGTTCCCAATCCAGGTAATAAGCTATGTTTTGCCATAGGTTTGGCCCACTTACTCAGCCCCGGATGTACTGATCAAGCCGCGTTACAAAAAGCTTGAGAGCTACAAACTGCGGTGGGTCTCGGTATACAGGATGCTGTGGCTTTCTCAGACATAGTCAAATTTGAAAACTTTCTGAATATCAAGATTGTGGTTTTGTACCACAGTAGGGCTAATGACGCTCTCTTAAAATTCCAAAATATACACGAACCACATCCTAAGACTATGTACTTTTATGTGCAAAATGAGCATTACTATGCCGTAACTAACATCACAGCGTTTTTAGGCGCCCCATATGTCTGTCCCGCCTGTCATACCGGCTACACACGCATGGGGGGGCACTCGTGCCGTTACAACTGTTCAGTATGTCTGGATAAACATTGCCCTATGCAACCGCTAAACTTGACACCCTGTGAGGATTGTCACCGCACATGTCGTTCGGCCTACTGTTACGAAAAACACAAAACTGAAACATGGCATCCCAAGGCATGTAAATCTGTAAGCAGTTGTGACATTAACAAGAAATGTCCAAAATGTCATTGCAATTACAACCTTAAAATAGATAGCCCTAAACCTCATGTTTGTGGAATTATACACTGCCCAATCTGTAAAGGGCCTTTGAAAAGCAGAGACGCGGAAGCGGTTCAAGAAGTACCCCATGAGTGTTACATTCAGCCCTTGGCTGAAGATGAACATACAGAGAAATATGTGTTTTATGATTTTGAGACAAATCAGCAATCAGGGGTTCATTTGCCTATTTTTGTGTCAACCATGACTTTCAAGGGTGAAAAGTGGTCGGCCGAGGGACCCAAGTGTGCACAGCTCTTTCTAAAACATTTTAGAAAAGCCCAGTACAGAAACTTCACGTTTATAGCTCACAATGCTAGAGCCTATGACTCCTATCTGCTTCTGAACCCCTTGATACAGCAAGGCGTGGCCCCCAGTGTCATAGCTCAAGGGAGTAAAATATTATGCTTTGTTGACCCCGCCTTCAAACAGAGATACATTGACAGCTTAAGCTTCTTACCCATGAGATTGGCTCAAATGCCAGAGGCCTTGGGTTTTGAAAACTCTGTCAAAGGCTATTTCCCTCATTTCTTCACATCTGAGGAGAATCTACATTATATAGGATCTTATCCATCCCCCGAAATGTACGGGTGTGATCAAATGTCTCCCAAAGAGCGGGAGAGATTCATGACATGGTACGAGACCGTAAGACATGGCACTTTTGATTTCCATAAAGAGATGGAATCATACTGTGACAATGACGTTGTTATACTTCGTGAAGGATGCCTCAGATTCAGAGAAGAGGTAATCAAAGATGCGGGCATTGACCCCTGGAGCTGTACAACTATTGCATCAGCGTGCATGAAAACCTATCGTACACACTATCTAACTCCTGCATCTATAGCTATCCCATCGCCAGACAACTACCGACGCCAATTCAAGGCCTACTCTAGTGGTTCCATTCAATGGTTGGAGTACTTGGCCCAGGATAAAGATATTTTTATCCAACATGCTTTGAATCGGGGGGAGAAGGCTTTTGGGCCTTACCATGTAGATGGATACACACAGATTGACGGGGTTGAGACAGTGTATGAGTACAACGGTTGTTTCTTCCACGGTTGTAAATTATGCTTTGTCCCCCAGGCCTTGTGTGTCCTAACCCAAAAGACTTTTGGGGAAATGTACCAAGAGTTTCAAGACAAACTGAATTCTTTAAAGGCTACTTACGGGTTAAAAGTTGTGGTTTTGTGGGAGCACGAATGGACAGCCCTCAAAAAGGCGGATCCTAGTGTTAAGGCCTTCCTTACCCATTATGACCCTCCAGAGCCCCTGGAACCGCGACAGGCCTTGTTTGGAGGCCGGACCAATGCTTTGACATTGCGTTATGTAGCTCAACCCGACGAGACAATAGGCTATGTAGATTTTACATCCCTATATCCTCATGTAATGAGTTCCTCATTCTATCCTATAGGGCATCCTGAAATTATTCACAGCGACTTTGACGAACCCCAAAATTATTTTGGTTTAATCAAAGCGACTGTCTACCCTCCTAGGGGGCTGTTTATACCTGTGTTGCCTTACAAGGGTCCTAAAGGAAAACTTTTCTTTCCCCTTTGTCGCACATGCAGTGAAAACAACAACCAGGAAAACCCCTGTGATCACTCAGATCAACAAAGAGCCCTGACCGGTGTATGGGTCACTGTAGAATTCTCTAAGGCTTTAGAGAAGGGGTATCGTGTGGCCAAAATCTTTGAAGTGTGGAACTTTTCCAGGAAATCAGACACACTTTTTAAAGAGTACATCAAAACCTTCTTGAGATGCAAGCAGATGGCTTCAGGCTATCCTGCATCGGTCACAGATCAAGAAAGTAAAGACCAGTACATTCAAGACTACCATGACAGAGAAGGCATACTTCTTGACCCTGACAGAATAGAGGTCAACAAAACCAAAAGAAATGTGTCGAAATTGTACTTGAACTCCCTTTGGGGGAAATTAGCGCAGAGATGCAATATGCTAACAACTTCGATCATTAAAGACCCCGAAGAATTTTTGGAATTTGTTTTTTCGGACCAATACGAAATTTCACATTTTTCCTTCTTGAGTCAAGACATTGCCTTGGTGCAATGGAGGCGCCACCAAAAGTGGGTTCTACCCCCGGGTAATGTAAATGTGTTTCTTGCAGCATTTACCACAGCCTATGGCCGACTTGAACTGTACACCCTCATGGAACAGCTTCAGAGGCGGGTTCTTTACCACGACACAGACTCTGTGGTCTATGTAAGCAAACCGGGGGATTGGAACCCCCCACTTAGCAACTATCTTGGTGGTTTAACGAGTGAACTCGAAGAGGGTGACCATATTACAGAATGGTCCTCATGTGGTCCAAAAAGCTATGCTTTTAGGACTAAAGCCAATCACGTGGTGTTGAAAGCCAAAGGCGTGACTCAAAACTATGAAAATGCCCCGCGTGTAAACTTGGAATCAATCACGCGCTTGGTCGAGGGGTTCGTAAAGGACAAGAATAGTGACTTGGAGATTTTGAGCTCCTACAACAAAATAGTGAGGGATAAAAAGGGGTTCCATCTAAGAAACGCACCACTCACTAAAAGATTCAGGGTAGTCTATGACAAGAGACAGCTATTGCCTGACGGTACCACATTGCCCTTTGGCTACTGACTTATGCTACAAGCCCCAGTGTGTCTTAAAGCTTAAGATATTATGACTGCTGTCGAGGGTTTTGACCCCCGTCTACAATTGCCTTTTTCAGCATTAATTGCAGGCCCTTCAAACAGTGGTAAAACTTTTTTTGTAAAAAGTATTTTAGAGAATTCTGAACATGTGTTATCTCAAAAGCCTGACAATATTGTATGGTGTTATTCATGTTACCAACCTCTGTATGATGAATTATTGAAGACAATAAAAATCAAGTTTGTTGAAGGAATACCCGATTCTCTGTCTGATGATGAACTTCTCCCCCCACATGTAAATAATCTGCTGGTTTTGGACGATATGCTATTTGCTGGTAGCGAACACCCCGAAATTGCACGAGCTTTTACCCAATATACTCATCATAGAAACCTGTCCGTGCTTTACTTGGTCCAGAATGTGTTTCACCAAGGTAAAAATAGTCGGACCATTAGCTTGAATGCCAACTACATGGTATTGTTTAAAAATCCTAGAGACAAACTGCAAATTAGCACTCTAGCTCAGCAGATGTACCCTGGACGGAAATCATACTTTATGGAGAGCTATGAGGACGCTACCAAAGAGCCATTTTCTTATTTAATCGTGGATTTAAAAGCAAATACTCCAGAACACCTTAGGCTACGTACAGGGCTGTTTCCGGGGGAGAGGCCTGCTGCATACCTTCCTAAAAAGTAAACGCTATGTCTCTGCGTTTAAAAAGAAACCTCCCCCTCTTGAGAAGGCTAGTTGGGTCTACAGCTAAAGAACGGAAGGCCATCTTGGGTCGCTGTTCTTCAGATCTCATATTAGCCCTATGTGAGATTGCTTTGAATCTTCTCAAAGGACGCATTCCACTCACCCTGAACCAATTGAAAAAATTAAAGAGACAAAAGACCGCGATCAAACTCTTTGCCAATAAAAGGGCCAGTCTTCAAAAGAAAAGACATAGTATACAACAGTCTGGGGGTTTTCTTCTGCCTTTACTAAGTATAGCCGTGCCCTTCATCACCAGCCTTATTGCGGCCAGACGTGGGGGTTGAACACGCGGTGTGATGGCCACTAAAATGTACTTGGTGCCTCAACAAGAGTTGGATAGACTTAAAAAACAAATGCAGGGTCCTGAAAATATCAGACAAACAGCTGAAAATGATTTGGATACGGCCATGAAGGATGTCTTGAACCGAAAAGGATTGAACCCCTATGATAAGATTCAAAAATACACAAACCTAATGCAAAGGTATTTGACTCGGGTAAAACAAGGGGAGAGAGAGACTAGCCATTTAACCCTTTCCCTACCGGACCCTTTAACAGATGTCGAACCTAACGAGAGCCCGGCCCCTGTAAGGCCTGTACCGGCGATCTTACCTAGTGGAGATAATATGTCTGGTGAAGCTCAAATGCCATTTGAAGATAAAGTTATGCATGACCTACTGACACATGTGCCGTTACGTAACAGGAAGAATGTTAAATACATTATGAACAAGATAAAAGACTCAAAGGGGGTAGCTGCTTGGAACGACTCTGGAGAGTTTATCCTTCAGGGCTCTGTGGTTAGGGGGTCCCATATGCAGGACTTGCTTAAAAGTACCACGGCTGCCCACAAGGTTGCTGAGGACCGAAGGCCTCCAGGATGGCGTCAGTTTCTTAAGGCCCTGGCAATCCTCAACATTCCCCTCTCGGGTGTACCCAACCATAAGCTTCGTCAACAGATTCAAGCTTTAAAACAAAAGCCTTCAACGAGATACAGCACCCCTAAAGATGACCCAACAACACCTCCACCCTATGAAAACGATGATGATAACTCATTTACTCCCCTGAACGTCTCAGGACCTTTTCCTAATCCCGATCTCTCGGGGTGGTTAGCCTTTTGAAAATGACTTTTGAATGACTATGATTAAATTCAATAAAAAATGTATTTGAAAAAATAAGCATTTTAACATTTGTGACATTCTTGAAACATATGACGTGAGCATAGGCCTTGATTACGCGTTCTTAAAGGACACACATTTGAACACTTTTGATATTTTCTAACAAAACAAGCTACAAGGTTATCATTACTTCTTAAATCATCCTTATAAAGAGACATTACATCTTCAAAAGAAACTCCCCGGGCTCTTTGGCACAGGTAAAATACACAGTGGTGACCGCATGTAGTGGAAAGGTTATCTTGCACTTGTTTGATGTTGTAGTAGATCTTTGAACCGTTTAGGGTCAAAAAATCTTTAATAGATTTAGGGAAATGGGAAAAACCGTGGGGAAAGCCATAGGAATCAAAAAAAGTTGAGATTTTTCTTCCACCTTCCTGTTCTAATGTCATAGCTAGCCAATGTTCACCCGGCATGTGTTTAGGATGGGTATTGACAATAAACATTGCAGGCCTCTCAGGCCATATCTCAATAGGTAATTCATCACAAGCCAACACTCCACAAAATTGTTTTCCAATCAAGCGGCTCATGAGCCCGTCCAACTCTTGGGTATTCATGTCTTTGTTCAAAGGTCCTTAATAATAATCCACTAAGACCTGTCTTCGGGCATTCACTTCCAAGATTGAATCAGAGCATGCGTAAACAATCATGCTAACTGTACAGGCTAAAGGTGTACGGAAACGCATTTCCAGCCTGAGGTTCCCTTGGGACACCACAGACAGATTTCCTGAGGTGTCATCATCAGGGGATAAATTGAAAGCATACAACGTGTAACCCTCTGCAAAATCATTTCTGTCAATAGGTAAAGAGAGATCTTTTAGATGTCGCCCTGTAGCCAGGAATAGATTGTAAAATTCTCGCACAGATATGTTGTTATTAAATTGTGGTTGGAAAGCCTTCGCCGGAACCTGACGTCCGTCCTGACAGAGCGCTACATACTCTGCATTGAAGTGCTGAAAATTAAAGTTTTTTTTATCTAAACTGCCCGTATTAGAGGCGTGATCAACCAGACCTATAACCACATATCTAGGTAAAGGGCCTAGAAATAGGTTTTCTTGACTGCAGATTCTACTGCCCACAGGTATGCTAAAGGTTTTCATGGTAATTCTTTGGAGAGGGTAAAGGGCATTTCCTTTCATCAAAGCATGTGAGTGACCCAGGCGCACGGCCGGAGATACAGATACTTTTTTAATAAAAAGGGTTGCCCCCAACACTTTCAAACTAAAATCCCCGTCTTGGGGAGACATCAGGCAAAAATCATCCTTGGCCCTGGTTAATTTTAATCTTAAATCAACCGAATTTAAGAGTAACCGTTCTTGAAAGAAAATGTCAGAGTGTATAGGGCCTAGCAAATGAAACTCTCGAGATTCGGCGCAGTAGCGAGCTCGTGCCGCTAGTCCTTTGTTTGCACCGGTGGAAGGGTCTGTCGATTCCATAGAGGCTCCTGCAGTATCCTTGCTAAACAGCCCGGCGCTAAATTGGGTTTTGAGAGTGTCTTCGGAGTAGTTTAGTAAACACTCCATGATGGCTCTATAAGGGTATGTAGCGCTGCTTTGACTGATTAGGCGTTCACCCAAAGTCACATCAACTTGGGAGAAAATGGTGGCCAAGGGGTAATTAATGAGACTCACTTTGGCATCGCCTGCAATATTAGACCCATCTCTTTTGGTCACTTTTAGACGTAAATGCACCAAGGTGTTGTTGAGGTCCAGATAGTTGTCACCGTGGCCTGGTATGAAAAATTCGATAGGCCCGTTATCGGTAATAGCAGAGAGAGGGGCTATCTCCACATAACTGGATCTATCTATTGAATGCTGCGTTAACGGTGCCGTGAAAAGATCGAGTTCTGTCTTTATAGCTTCAGAGGACATTCGATGTAAAAGAGCCATGTCACTTATTCTTTTAGAAAATACTTCCTAGTATTCTTTTAGCCTGTTTTGGTACAGACCTCCTCACTTTACCCCGTCTTTGACTTACTGAGGTTCTTTTAACAGTTAACCGCCGCTTTTTAGGTGCCGGCCTACGCCTTAAACCAGGGGGTCTCTTTTTTGGTCTTCGAGACAATATCATAAGCCCCGAGCCTTCTTGATGCTCCACCTCTGGTGACGCCCTTCGGGTCATAGCATTGGCTACAACCTCACTTACTATATTTTTAGCCGCTGATTTTAAATGTGGTTTGGCTATGCTGAAGCCTCTCTTCATAAACGGTAAAACCATCCTGAAGAGGTTACGGAATATACCTCCTATCCCCGAACCATACATTGTCGGCGCTCCATGATATCCTGGTAGTCCATTACCCACTTGATCCACATAGTATGAAACATAACGGTTAGGGTCGAGCTGATGGTGCTCCATAACTCTTTTATTTGTATTATGTTTATAAATATAATACAGCTATTATATATGTAGAGAGGTTTTGGTGGGTCTAAAGTGGAGTTTTACAATCGTTTTACCATAAGTAAATTCAATGTTTTCGTTCTGATCCGTTTTAAGCTCAACCAGAATGTTTTCAATATAGTTCTTGCTGACATGTACGTAGTGCGGCTTGTCATAATTGACAGTGACTATGTCCCCATCCTTACCGTCTATATGAACTGTTCGCAGGAGGGGCACACATGTGTCTCCGACCCTTTGATAGGTTATGATGTCGGTATACACAAATATGTTGTAAAAGCCTGCATGTATATCCGCAGGGAATGGGAATAATTTATCGTTCACATACGTCCATTTATTGGGACCCATCCCCAACATGTAGGATAAATTACCGCTGGTCTTTATACCTCCGTTAGCAGGCCCTGAGATTTGTATCCTTTTATGGATTGGATTGTAGAATAGGAATATTTCCATCTTGTTCAGGGTTAGGTGTTCATTCAACTCTGAGACGATCCTGTCGACGGTTCTATAGAAACCTTTTTTAAGCTTAATAAGTTTCGCAGGTTCCGATAACCTTTTGCAATAAAAATCACGGTCCTTAGCTTTGATATTATACCAACTATGGGGGTATGTAATCTCGCTGAGACCTACTTCCCAAGCCTCTGATAACTCTATAGGCTTTGGAAAATTGGTTGTATACTTCGAACTCTGATTATTACGATATATCTGTGCCGACGCATTACTGGGGAGAGTCAGGTAGAAGCCGCTGTGTTCCATGATGCCCAACTGTGTACACGCGAATGATGCGCTAGTTATCATGACTAGGGGTTTAAATTAATCCCCGTTGCCTCCACCACATCCTGCTCCAATACCCAACTGTTGAACTTTTGAGGCCAGTTTTTCCAGCGGACCAGCAACCATTTTTTACCCTTTTCTCTCTTCTGATCTAGAATCTCCTCCACGTGAAAGACTTTGTCTTTACCCAACTGGACCTTCTGTAATTCCTTCTCATAAAAAGATCCCTCTATAAGATCCCCGTCATAATCTTTTAATTTGTAGACCGGCGGAATGCGTGGCAGACATTCGGTAACGGTAAACAACTCCGAGCTAAAGCCTTGTTCGTATTTTTTGTCGAAAACACCCCTCAACTTTGATATACGCACCAAGTCACCCACTAGGAATTTAAAAGTCATTTTTTTCTTACGGCGAAGTGGGAACAAACCATACATATTTTTAAAGACTTGAAAAGAGTTTTCCGAAGAGACCTCCGAGGGCTTCATACGTATAGTCTTATGGTAGCTGTGGTTGTACCCGTTTACTAAATCCTGAACTATGTCTGTATATCTGTGGGTGTTGTGAGCTGTAAAATATCTCCACATCCGCTCTTTCAAAGTCCTATTAAAGCGTTCCACAACCGAAGCTTTCAAATCAGAGCCTGTAGCAAAATGTACTATATTATACTTATTCATTAGCTTCTGAAATGTTTTATTAAAAAATTATTTTCCGCCATCCGTCTGCACTTTCTTGGGTGCGCCTCCTGCCTTCAAGATCGATTCAAAGGCCCTGGTCACCTCTGCCCCGCTCTTATTTTTGAACACCCTTACATAGGCTAATTTAGAGAAAATATCTATAACCGTTAGCATGTAGCGATTTCCATCATTTTTATCGGCAAGGGACTGCATGTCACATAGATCCGCCTGAAATTGTGATAATGGATGCGTAGAAAAAACTATATTTCTTGGAAATTGTTTTCTTACAGGTTTATGTAGAGTGTAGGCATCTTGCTCGGATAACCATTCATTCACTTTAGCATCGCTTAACAGACTACCTGTTTCTTCGACTATAGCTCTCTGTAAACGCTCTTTACCCCCATAAGACCCGGGGTTAGCGGGATTATAATATATGTTTTTCAACAGCTGCTCAGCCATCCTTCTTGCCTCTCTGAGGTACAATAACGTTAATGAGCCACTTTCATATAACGACAACATTTCAGTTTGTGAATTTTTATTTTAAGAATGCAACAATTATTACGTATACAGACAATTCAGGATTTGTTGCAAGATACAAGTCCCCGTTTTCTCAACAATCACCGCATGCAACACCCTGTATATATTGTTTAGATTTACAGGTTTGTTTCGCTGAATTTTTAAAACACACACGTCTGCTATATAAGTATATAAACAACAAATATGATACACATTCACATTAAAGGGTGGTTCAAACAAATAATGTAAAATCTTAGCCAAAGTTTTTTCTAGTTCTTCAGAATCCTCAACAAGCCTTGATACCATATGTGACCATTGTAAACTCTCGCCCGTATGTCGGACATGTTTCATGATTTGCTCCATTTTCAGCAAACGCTCTACATTAGCCCAGGTATTGTGTGTCGTGTAGAACGATCCCTTGTTCACTTTATTTTCAATAATCTGATGCATAACATATGTAAGGTCTCTCAAAAGAAAAAAGGTATTTATTCGCTCAAACATCGTAGACACATAGTTACCCATAGCTCTAAATAAACAAAATGTCACTCGGTCTCTTGGGATTTATTGAGCCAGAAAAGCATCACATCAGACACCACAGCTTCCCTGTATTTGTTGTCGTCCACCAGGGTGTGTCGGATTTCTTTGAGTTTCTCGTGGATGAAGATGGCCTCCTTCAGTTCATGTAGGAAGGCTTCGGTTACCCCGTAAACTCTAGGGATAGACGGCACCATACCCATAGACTCCAGGGCGATGACCAGCGCTGGTATAAAACGGCAGGACCACAGTCTTTTCACCAGCTCCTCAAAATGATTGAAAAAGTAGTATCTAGGAGGGTCGTAGAGGCAAGGATGACGACGCTGGCTGGGATGATTGATCTCACAGCCGATGCATTTTTCTCGTATATATTCGCCAATCACCACGTCTAAAAGTGTAGCTACAGAGGCCTTGATTGTATCCACAAAAATAGTACTGGCCACCCCATCAAACACATCATCAGGCTGGGTAAATGTAGGGGGTGTCACGGGTCTTGCCAGGGGTGCGTAGAGTGTAGGGCTTCGTGGCATAGAGTCTTTAGTGTCGGGCCCCCATGACGTAGTGGCTTCCTCGTAGATGGTCTGGAGATCCATGGTGTATGCTGAAATGAAGAACTGGCTGCTTTTTTCTTTTTATTGTAGAACAAGGCCATTGGGTATCTGGGGGGGGGGCGGGGTTAAAGCATCCGCTTACTTAGTTTTCTTCTGACGCTGTATCTTCTTGAGGCTCTTTTGCATCGTAATCTTTACGATTCGTATATATTATGCACTTCTTTAAATGAACAAGGCTCTGACGCTGTTGGCTCTGTACAAAGAGAGCATCCAACGGTTGCAACATTTTCAATTCCATTACATCCCAACTCTTAAAAGGAATGAGCAGACGCAGTCGGGAATCCCCAGTCAGGCCACCACCCCTAAGGTTGTGGTTTCGGATTGCCTCGGTGCCGATATAGAACTCCACGCTGCCGCACGGTCGGCCATTCTGTCTTTGTATTTTCACCCTGTGAAATATTTGTCCTGAGGAGTCAGGGGTACCTTCCCAACGGGTCTCGTGGCCCGTGAACACACTATACCCCTTGGTGATAAGGCTCAGTTCAGGACACACAACCTTGCGAAAAACCGACCAGTCTTCAACACCATATTCCAAGCCTACAGTCTGGTCTGTATATTCTTCTCCTTCATCTACCGTATAGAGGGTCACTCTACAGGCCAGGTAATCAAACCGATACCCCCACTGCTGGCCATTAGACATCAACACTTGATCTGTCAGAGCATTTGCTGGCGGTATTTGGGTTCTATACACATTTAAAAAACGTTTTTTTGGCGCATCATATATTGCTGGTTGATACTTTGCCCTTGCTCTATGGGCAACCCGAGGGCCTGCTTCAGTTGTTACCGTCATCACTTCTTTGGTACCGATCCCAAATTCCATGGTTATTCTTAAGATCTTGTGCACTCTTAAACAGGAATTGTTCAGCGGCTTTATAAGGGGCCTTAACCAACCCCAAACCGTGAGAAACAGTAACAGGGTGACCTGACACATGGTCACTTACTCAAACCCACCAACCCCCCTGGGCATGCACCCTTCTACATGACATAGGGTCATAAATCATTACATAGGGTCATAAATCAGGCTTGGGTCATCAATCATTAACGGTTGACCTGTCAACTGGCCCCTTACTCACCCCATAGCCCCCACCTAACCAGGCTTGCCTGACCAGAAGACATGCACACGTCATCACTACATAGGGTTCACATAGAGTTCACATAGGGTCATCAATCAAATTTTGACGCGTGACATCTACTTTAATCTCTCT
>NC_092092.1:39969355-39980383 GCF_045679555.1 Salvelinus alpinus
TAAATTGTAGATGGGTTATGTACAGGTGCAGTAATCTATGAGCTGCTCTGACAGCTGGTGCTTAAAGCTAGTGAGGAGTCATAAATAAAAGATAAAAAGAGTATAAAAGAGTCCCAAAGGCGAATAGGAGCTTGGGTCATAAATTCCCTTTGAGTGTATTCACTATAGGATCTGTGTCGCTTGTTTTGCCTCAGTGTCTATAAAGGAAGGCAAGAGAAAGCAACCGAGCCCATATTTCTTGGTCTTGGAAAAGGAGCTTTAACACGGGGCTGGAATTTCAATGTTTCACGAGAGATTTGATGTGTTTGCATCAAACCATTGCCTTCACCCTGCGGCGGAAGAAAATAAGTGACCCAGAGCCACAACATATGGATTAAATTGTCTCTTTCTCCATGTCCTTGGCCACAGGCTACAGACACTAATTATTTTCATATGAATAACTGATATTATTACTGGGAGTCAAAAGCACAGATATTCATATTCATAAATACAACGTGCTTCTCTGCAGACTGTTGGCTGGGTGTGATGCATCGCTCAGGGGAGGTTTGAGGGATAATTGCTGGCATATTTACAGACATTTAAACATTCATGCCCAAAGTTTCACCCCGTATTTCATATTTCAGCTACAGAGGGACTTAACATTATTTCTTCAATAATGTTTTCATGCAGAACCCTGCCAAATGGAGTCCAATGGAAGGATTCAATCAGCGTTGCCACTGAGACGAGGCTCCACTTCACTTCTCTAAAACAAGCAGGGTAGACTTTGTGATCAATGCAAATGCATTAGATCACGAACAAGACTGTTTAGGAGTAAAAATATATACATCCTACATTCTAGAAATACAGTATATGATTTGAATCATGGTGGAACATTCCCCTTCACTGTAATAATGAGCCCTTCTCATTTAGCTGTCTCTACTCAGACAAATGTTAGCGCGGGTCTTATTTTTGTCTGGGAGAGCCTGCCCAGATTAAGGTTTTTTGGGAGGTTTTGGGGGGCTTACTGATGTTTTTCAGCTTTGATTGCAATTAATCCATATCCAGCCGAGACCCACCAGAGGTCTCCTTATCTCCCCACGGCTGTATTACCCACAAACCCATCTGGAGCGTGACCGTCTGCCCTGCCTGGAAGAGCTGTAGGGTCTGATCCACAAGCTGATTGCACTGGAATGGATGTGATCTGTTGCTAGAGATGATCTTGTTGTTGTTGCTGTGTTGTTGGCATGGAAAGGTTTGGAAGTGTGCTGAATATGAGAAACAGATTATTTCATGTATTTAATGCAGCCCATGTCATATCTTACATAATGTATGTAGTTGCATGAGATAACATCAAATATGATACAAATTATAAATGAGGTGAGTCACATCATAGATTCATGTAGAATGTAGTATACATACTGTACATATACTATATTATACTCATGTAATATGCTATTTCAGTGTACTGTATGAGCATTAAACTGATCAATTAAGTCAGTCACATGATGACATTGCACCGAGACAAATGAATGTACTGTAATCCACTGCAGACTGCACGTGCCTTGGACTGCCCAGTGCCTGTCCATGTGGTGTTTGAGTTCACCGCTCTCTGTACGAGAGATCAGGCTCACCACAGCATCACGTGTTAGATCCCTCCATCCCTCCCTTCCTCCGGCTGTATTGTGTCTACCGTTCCTGACTAAAGGAATATGTGACCGTTCCTCTCCCCCGGGAGCCTGTCACTCCAACTAGTGCTATAGCCTTGCTAGCTATGCAGACTGTAGTACTAGCGCACACGCCGCCTCTGCATGCTCCACCAGCTGTGAAAACCGGTAGGTGAGCGAGACCTCGTTGAGATAGGGAGCGCACATGTGAAGAGAGTGACCACGTGAGCCGAGGAGCTCGCGGGACAACTCTGGCTGTGAGCAACTTTTTCCTGGGTGGAGTTCAAGGTACCAGCCTCGCTGTTACTCAAACCTCTTACCGCCCAGGACAAGATCTACCTCTAGACCTTCACTCTCCTCCAGCTGTGCTAAATGCAGTACTTAGCTGTAGAGCTTGGGGGCGTGTTATTTTTTTGCTCTTGTTATGAACAAATCAAATACAAAAACAGAAATATACAAACAAGAGTACATAAACCTAACAGACAGGGAGGGGTATTACACATCGAGATACATTTTTAATTTGTCAAAACGTTTTATGGTACGTATTGCTTTTGTTACATGCACTATTGGAAATCATTGGGCAGTGACATGGGGGACACTAGCCTTACGCATATGTCGCGATTTACTCAAATCGATCCAAGTGCAAACAGGAGATGGTGCAGAACTTTCAGGTAGAGGGATGTTAGAATTATTAACATCCCGATAGGCAAACAATAATGTCGTCCTGTTTTATCCTCTTCGAAAGTGAGCTTTTCATCATTTGACACCAACACTGCTCATCAACTTCCTCAAGTAACTCTTACCAGAGTGTTTGAGATCAGGTGGCGAAACAACCGTTCAGGTACAGTAGCTCTACATCATGGGAGTGTAGCGTGTCAGGACTGGATTTTACTTTGGGAGAAAAAGCCCAGACTGTTAAAAGGGAATCCAGGGGAAATGCATGTGCTATTTAGGCCCTTGAAGAGACATCTATAAGTGCTTATTCTGTTCATCACGGTTAAGTTAAAGTCTTTTATATAGGCCATTACACTCTGTTTTTGTCCCTCTTTTTGATTGTTCAATCAATAGATTTGGCTCTGGGGGAGGCTCTTGGAACCAGACTGCCAGGTCTGTCAGGCGAGACTGGTTCGGTTCAGAGACTGGACATCACGTTTTACCCTTGAGTCTGGAGAAGGACCAAACTCTTCTGTTTTTCAGGCTCCTGTTGCCTGTGGACCAGGTGCCAATGGAGTTCAATGGTTGGAGCACGGAGTTAGCTTGAGCACTGCTATTCCTTAGACACTACCGCTTCAGTGAACATGAGCTACAGAACAAACAACCATCAGGTATGGATATAACACAAACAACGATCAGCCAAACTCATTGTCTAATTATTCAGAAGAACAGCCAGGCACAAAATAAAATGGTAGAGGCAGATTCCACTCCCTAATCGTCTGGCTGGGACACTTGATAATGACACACAGACTGTACATCTTCAATTATTTTGAGTTGACTCCATTTGACGTCGTGTCAGAGCCACTGCTGGTACAGTGCTTTGACTGTGGTTTGCTAGCCATGTAGTCCACTACATGTAAGAACATGTATACGGGCTAAAATTATACGGGCTAAAATTCAAATATAATATAAGCCCATAAGAACACAGGCCAAAGGTATAAACACATAAACATGGACCACAAATGTATCATACATAAAGTATAAAGATAGGCCAAAGGTGACATGGACTAGGTAAATGTATAATGGGCTAAATGTATTATAAAATCTCCCATTAGGCTATTACTATGGTCTCCTTTGTCTTGTCGTTACATGGTTACACTATACATTAAGCATTCTGAGTATGGTTGGTATTTGACCTCTGTGTCCATGTGTGACATGTCCAAAGCACTCTCATCCTCCTTTATTCCTGTTCTACTACACAGAGGAGTGTTGCCAGGCATCACCGATGTCAGAGCAGAGAGTCAGGGGTCAAAAATGATCATGAATCCAGACATGGGAGCCAATGGATTGTGACCTCTCTAAGACTGTGCCAGGCAGTCCAAAGCTCTGGCCAAGATGAGAAAGATACTGTAGTACAAGACAAAATGTGATCCAATTTAAGCACGGTGTGTATTTGTTGTTCGCGTATTGGATGATGCAGGAACAGCCATTTGTAGACATGAATCATATTGTAGTAAATTCAAATGGTAGATCCAACTGGGACTTGAAGCCCAATCCAGCAATTGTCAACAGTGTTGCTAGGTGTCGGGTTAAGATCACTACAATTATGCAATTTCCTGAGAAGAAATGCACCATCATATTGTCTGCTGCAGACCATTTCCCTATTACAGGATAGGAAAGTGTCATGAGCGGATACCATCTGGAAGCATGTCTGAGTAAATGATCCGAACGTGTCCTTCTGCACACTTCTAAATGACCTCACGTGTAAGGCCCAATGATCTGTAACCGTTAATGGCAAGGTCAGTCGGAACTTTTCCCTTCTCTTTCTCATTATGAGCTCATTACAGACCTGAGTGGAATGTATAGTCCCCAATCGCAACCATTGAAAGTCGGTTAGTACCCAGACACACTGTCAAGGGCAGACTGCAGCTGTGTAAATCACTGATGTGGAGTGCTCTGAAATACATGACCTGCTTTGCCATGACAAGAACACAATTTTGCTACATTCAACGTAGCAGGAATAATAGCGCTGTGATAATAGCTTAAAATCGGGTCTACACTGTACCTTTCACCATGATTACAGAGAAAAAAACCTGACTTAAAAAAACATTGAAATCACCCGAAAATTGCCTTTCGTTTGAACACATTTATGCATTTTGTGGCAAAAGAGAACCTATACTACAATCATACGCAGTAGCTGGGTGGCTGAACAACAAAAAAACAAAGCAAGACTCTCTTTTCTCTTCTCTACTGTGGCCCAGTACTGCTCACAATTCATTTCAGTACGTGCCAGGGGAGCACTGCTCAAAATGTGAAGTCAAAGGACAAAGGCAAGAGTGTATGATATTACTGATGTGCTGTCTGTGGTTAGGGCAGAGCTGACAGGCAGAGGCCACAGATACCGGTGGCGCGTACGCACTCGTGACAGCTCCACACGCCACACTGCAACGCAGAGGAAGTGGAACACGTTGTCACAGGTAACCAATTGATACAGAACACCTACTGTTGGAGGATCTTAATGTAGCCGACAGTGAGCTCCAAAAGTCTTGGGACAGTGACACATTTGTTGTTGTTTTGGCTCTGTACTCTGAAGCACAAATATTTCACCCCCAGGACATTCTAACCATTACAATAACAGGGGAGGTTTTTTGGGGGGGGGTATGATATTTATGCCTCTGTAACTTTCTCACTCATCATTATTCCACGATTCATTCAGGACTATCCGTAATCATGGTAGCATCCACGTTAATGTAGAAGTGTTTAGAAACACATTCAAACCTTTTTAGAATAAGTGAATCCAAAATGACACAATACATTATTTACCATTCATTTCTATGGGACACAAAATAATCTGAAACACAACCAAAACAAACAGCAAATGCATCCAACACGTTTGTAGAGTCACAAGCTTGATGTAATAATTGCATGCTAGGAATATGGGACCAAATATTAAACTTTAATCAGTGGTGGAAAAAGTACCCAATTCTCATAAATTAAGGTAAAGATACCTTAATAGAAAATGACTCAAGTAAAAGTGAAAGTCACCAAGTAAAATACTACTTGAGTATTTGGTTTAAAATATACTTAAGTACCAGATGGCACCATTTTCTTATATTTTTATTTATTTCTGGATAGCCAGGGGCACACTCCAACACTCAGACATCATTACATACGAAGCATGTGTGTTTAGTGAGTCCTCCAGATCAGAGACAGTAGGGATGACAAGTGATGTTCTCTTGACAAGTGTGTGAATTGGACCATTTTCCTGTTCTGCTAAGCATTCAAAATGTAACGAGTACTTTTGGGTGTCGGGGAAAATGTATGGAGTAAATAGTATATAATTTTCTTTAGGAATGTAGTGAAGTAAAAGTAAAATTGTCCAAAGTATAAATAGGAAAGTAAAGTACAGATACCCCCCAAAAATGACTTAAGTAGTACTTTAAAGTATTTTGACTAAAGTACTTTACACCACTGACTTTAATTTGTCCCAATACCTTTGGTCCCCTTAAAATGGGGGGACTATGTACAAAAAGTGCTATGGATGGAAAAACCCTCATATTAAAGCCGACAGTCTGCACTTTAAAACCTCATAGTCATTGTGTCATTTCAAATCCAAAGTGCTGGAAGTACAGAGCCAAAACAACAAGAATGTGTCACTATCCCAATACTTATGGAGCTCACTTTATGTTGTCAAAGCAAAATAATCCTGCAGCGACAGGATTTGAAAATGCTGTCCATGTTGCTTGACCGGTGGTTAAGCTATTAGCTGGTCAAAAGTAGGCCACATGAAAAGTGCAACACTGTTAATATAACCATGTGTCAGTGTGGGTTTTCAGTGAATTTATGTCAATCACGATCCCTAGCTGCATTTCATGCGGTGCAGGGAAAATTCTCAACAATAAATGAAGATCCTACATCTGTATCTCACTCTTTCCTGTGAGCTCTGATAGACAATTCTACACCTAAATGACTGAAACATAAAGGTCCCAACAGTAAAAAAAATGTTTTTTCATCAAATTGGATGATATTTGGATGAAACCATTTCAATGTAGAGTGATCCAAGTATGAAAAATGACTGTTGCTTTACATTGATAAAGCTTGATCATAAAGTTACTGGTCTTCTCCCCCTGTGTCAAACACTTGGATTCAGGGAGCAGGCATTACCAAGGATTTACTTCTGCCTTCATGCAACGTCACATAAAGCCGGAAATGTTATACACTAATGGTAGTGTCTTAGCTGAACTAATTGAAATATGTACCGCCTAAAACTATCATCACATGTTTATAAACCGTAAACTAGCTAGCTCGAGCAGAACATACGACCAAAGATACTGGTAACCTTTCATCTGTGGTGCGACTGTTGGCTAGCAAGCGACTTAGCAGCATGCCGGCAAAAGCACATTGTGTTGTGACGAGATGCCATCGAGTAAATTTAACGGTACACTATTTTACGTAGAATGAAAAGCTTGACAGCAGTGGCTGCTTTTCATTTTGGGTGGAAAGGCTGCACTCGAAAAATAACGATCATGTCACACGTGTGCAGGATCACATTTCGAGCAAAGTGGCTCTATCAACTGAGGAGAACATGCGATGGGTCTTGCCAGGATGCTAATCTTGAATACGAATGCTGTACCATCATTGACGATGGATCTTGCAAGCGAGGACCTTAATGTAAGTATCAGAAGTTTGGTAGCCAACATTTCTGGAGGATCGGAGGGCTAATGTTAGATAATGCAACTGTGGCTGCTTTGACTTGTGAACGGTATATTTTCTGTAACACACCTGATAGTCACTATATGTCACGATCGTGTGGAGGAGAGACGGACCAAAACGCAGCATGTGGAAAATAAGCCATCTTCTTTTATTTTACTACGAAGATGAACATGAAACGAAACACTATTACAAACTATACAAAAACAACAAACGACCGTGAAGCTATAAACGTAGTGCACACACAGGCTACAAACGTTCAACATAGACAATTCCCCACAAACAGCTAAAGCCTATGGTTGCCTTAAATATGGCTCCCAATCAGAGACAACAATAACCAGCTGTCTCTAATTGAGACCCAATTCAGGCAACCATAGACTTTCCTAGATACCTACACTCAACCATAGACACAGCTAGACTACTATACTAAACATAAACCCAACTACTCTAATAAACCCCCTAAACCTTACAACCACCCTAGACACTACAAAAACCACATACATTCCCCATGTCACACCCTGACCTAACCAAAATAATTAAGAAAACAAAGAATACTAAGGCCAGGGCGTGACATAACCCCCCCCTTAAGGTGCGAACTCCGGGCGCACCAGCACAAAGTCTAGGGGAGGGTCTGGGTGGGCTTCCGTCCACGGCGGCGGCTCCGGCACTGGTCGTGGTCCCCACCCCACCATAGTCACTACCCGCTTTCGTAGCCTCCTCCAAATGGCCACCCTCCACATTAACCCCACTGGATTAAGGGGCAGCACCGGACTAGGGGGCAGCACCGGACTAAGGGGCAGCACCGGACTAAGGGGCAGCACCGGACTAAGGGGCAGCACCGGACTAAGGGGCAGCACCAGGATAAGGGGCAGCACCGGACTAAGGGGCAGCACCAGGATAAGGGGCAGCACCAGGATAAGGGGCAGCACCAGGATAAGGGGCAGCTCCGGACTGAGGGACGGCAGCTCCGGACTGAGGGACGGATCCTGGCTGGATGACGGCTCTGGCGGATCCTGGCTGGACGGCTCTGGCGGATCCTGGCTGGACGGCTCATGGCTGGCTGACGGATCTGGCTGCTCATGGCTGGCTGACGGATCTGGCTGCTCATGGCTGGCTGACGGCTCTGGCAGATCCTGTCTGGTTGGCGGCTCTGGCAGATCCTGTCTGGTTGGCGGCTCTGGCTGGTCATGGCTCGCTGACGGCTCTGGCTGCTCATGGCTCGCTGACGGCTCTGGCTGGTCATGGCTCGCTGACGGCTCTGGCTGGTCATGGCTCGCTGACGGCTCTGGCTGGTCATGGCTCGCTGACGGCTCTGGCTGGTCATGGCTCGCTGACGGCTCTGGCTGGTCATGGCTCGCTGACGGCTCTGGCTGGTCATGGCTCGCGGAAGGCTCTGGCTGGTCATGGCTGGCAGAAGGCTCTGGCTGATCCGTTCTGGCGGAAGGCTCTGGCTGATCCGTTCTGGCGGAAGGCTCTGGCTGATCCGGTCTGGCGGAAGGCTCTGGCTGATCCGGTCTGGCGGAAGGCTCTGGCTGATCCGGTCTGGCGGAAGGCTCTGGCTGATCCGGTCTGGCGGAAGGCTCTGGCTGATCCGGTCTGGCGGAAGGCTCTGGCTGATCCGGTCTGGCGGAAGGCTCCAGCGGCTCCTGTCTGGCGGAAGGCTCCAGCGGCTCCTGTCTGGCGGAAGGCTCCAGCGGCTCCTGTCTGGCGGACGGCTCTGTAGGCTCATGGCAGACGGGCGGCTTTGCAGGCTCATGGCAGACGGGCGGCTTTGAAGGCTCAATACAGACGGGCAGTTCATGCGGCGCTTGGCAGACGGACAGTTCAGACGGCGTTGGGCAGACGGGCAGTTCAGGCGCCGTTGGGCAGACGGGCAGTTCAGGCGCCGCTTGGCAGACGGGCAGTTCAGGCGCCGCTTGGCAGACGGGCAGTTCAGGCGCCGCTTGGCAGACGGGCAGTTCAGGCACCGTTGGGCAGACGGCAGACTCTGGCCGGCTGAGACGCACTGTAGGCCTGGTGCGTGGTGCCGGAACTGGAGGTACCGGGCTAAGGACACGCACCTTCAGGCTAGTGCGGGGAACAACAACAGGGCACACTGAGTTCTCAAGGCGCACTATAGGACTGGTGCGTGGTACCAGAACTGGTGGTACCGGGCTGAGGGCACGCACCTCAGGACGAGTGCGGGGAGAAGGATCAGTGCGTACAGGGCTCTGGAGACGCACAGGAGGCTTGGTGCGTGGTGCCGGGACTGGAGGCACTGGGCTGGAGACACGCACCACAGGGAGAGTGCGTGGAGGAGGAACAGGGCTCTGGAGACGCACTGGAAGCCTGGTGCGTGGTGTCAGCACTGGTGGTACTGGGCTGGGAACACACACCACAGGGCTAGTGCGAGGAGCAGTAACAGGACGCACAGGACTCTGGAGACGCACAGGAGGCTTTGTGCGTGCTGTAGGCACTGTCTTAACCAGACGGCTAGCACGCACCTCAGGACGAGTATGGAGAGCTGTTCCCGGTGACATTAAATCACCAACACGTTCATTCGGACGGATGCCGTGCCTCATGCACCAAACCAATACATCCCTCATAACTCTCTCCTCCAATTTCTCCATTAACTCCTTTACTGTCTCTGCGTCACTCTCCTCCAAATCCGCCCTCACCGGCTCCTTACGGTAAGCAGGAGGAGTTGGCTCACGTCTCCCGACTGACCCAACTAAACTACCCGAGAGCCCCCCCAAAGAAATTTTTGGGTTTGACTTACGGGCTTCCAGCCTTGTTTCCTTGCTGCCTCCTCATATCTCCGCCTCTCTGCTTTCGCTGCCTCCAGCTCAGCTTTGGGGCGGTTATATTCTCCTGGTACTTCGCGGTCCAGAATTTCCTCCCAATTCCAATAGTCCTGTGTAGGTGGGTCCTGTTGTTGTTGCACACGCTGCTTGATCCGATGTTGGTGGGGAATTCAGTCACGATCGTGTGGAGGAGAGACGGACCAAAACGCAGCATGTGGAAAATAAGCCATCTTCTTTTATTTTACTACGAAGATGAACATGAAACGAAACACTATTACAAACTATACAAAAACAACAAACGACCGTGAAGCTATAAACGTAGTACACACACACACACACACACACACACACACACACACACACACACACACACACACACACACACACACACACACACACACACACACACACACACACACACACACACACACACACACACACACACACACACACACACACACACACACACACACACACACACACACACACACACACACACACACACACACACACACACACACACACACAGGCTACAAACGTTCAACATAGACAATTCCCCACAAACAGCTAAAGCCTATGGTTGCCTTAAATATGGCTCCCAATCAGAGACAACAATAACCAGCTGTCTCTAATTGAGACCCAATTCAGGCAACCATAGACTTTCCTAGATACCTACACTCAACCATAGACACAGCTAGACTACTATACTAAACATAAACCCAACTACTCTAATAAACCCCCTAAACCTTACAACCACCCTAGACACTACAAAAACCACATACATTCCCCATGTCACACCCTGACCTAACCAAAATAATTAAGAAAACAAAGAATACTAAGGCCAGGGCGTGACACTATATGGTTTTTGATCTTCCATCCAAGCCCCCTACATTGGGTGGCAGCACACCAACAAGGTAGATTGGGTGTCAATGTAAGCTTCCATTACCAACAAATGATGATGCTTACCAGTCAGTATTACCAACAAATGATGTTGCTTACCAGTCAGTATTACCAACAAATGATGTTGCTTACCAGTCAGTATTACCAACAAATGATGATGCTTACCAGTCAGTATTACCAACAAATGATGATGCTTACCAGTCAGTATTACCAACAAATGATGTTGCTTACCAGTCAGTATTACCAACAAATGATGTTGCTTACCAGTCAGTATTACCAACAAATGATGTTGCTTACCAGTCAGTATTACCAACAAATGATGTTGCTTACCAGTCAGT